>NW_027590657.1:0-218353 GCF_964213995.1 Mustelus asterias
CCTATGCCCTTTTCACCATCCTATTACTATGCCCTTCCGCCTTCAGAGATCTGTGGACAAATACGTCAAGGTCCCTTTGTTCCACAGAACTTCCTCATCTCATGCTGTTCATTGGATACTTCTTTGTCAAATTACTCCTCCCAAAGTGTATAACCTCGCACTTTTCAGGGTTAAATTCCACCTGCCACTTATCCACCCATTTGTCCATTCTGTCCATATCTCTTTGTAGCCCCTCTTCTGTAGAGAAAGAGTTATCTGAACACTCACCTTGAAGTGAACAGCAGTCCTGCACACTTACAGAGTTACTGAGCAAACAGCTCTCGGCTGTAAAATAAACTGTAAAATAAAACAACGCAGACATGAAGAAAATTGAGTTTAATTTAAAATAAATGCAGCAAAAGCAACTTAAAATGCAACGCCTTTGGTCCCACGCTCACTTACAGAGCAGCTCAGCACATCTTCAGGAGACCAGAAAGCGTTTGACAATGTGTTCTATTTCATTTGGCCTCCCGTAATCATGTCGTGATTAAAGGGCACGCCACGTAAAATGCCAGCTCGGAGCATCCAACACTCATTAACACCATCTCGGAACCCGAATGAGGCTTCCGCCCTGTGGCAGTGCTAACAGCACCCACCAATCCTCGCAGAACCGACTGTGAAATCGCAGCACCTCACAGGTGTCGAACTAACTCACTGCCAATCAACTGGGAACTCAAGGAGGTTTCATCACAAGATCCCCAACCGCCTCACTCAGCCGAGTAAACTCTTCCCCGCTCTCTCCAGAATTATTTTTATCATTAATGGGTGAAAGTGTTTCCAGGAAATGAAGCTCCCAATGTTCCCCACGCTGCTGTGAATTTTATTGGGTGTTGCTGGCAAGATTGCTCAGTTTGCTCAGTCACGAGCCAGGTACTCACCTGTGTCAGTCTCCCCCGCAGCCCCCCCCCCCTCCCCACCGCCCCCACCCTTCCCCCACCAGCCCCACCACCCCCCCTCCCCCACCACCCACCCTCCCCCACCACCCCCACCCTTCCCCCCCCTCCCCCACCATCCCCCCTCACCATCCCCCTCCCCCACCACCCCCCCTCCCCCACCACCCCCACCCTTCCCCCCCTCCCCCACCATCCCCCCCCACCATCCCCCTCCCCCACCATCCCCCCTCCCCCACCATCCCCCCCACCACCTCACCCCCCCCACCACCCCCACTCCCCACCACCCCACCACTCCCCAGCCCCTCTCCCCCACCCCCCCTCCCCCACCACCCCACCTCCCCCACCACCCCCCTCCCCCACCCCCCCTCCCCCACCATCCGCCCCGCCCCACCATCCCCCGCACCCACCATCCCCCCCACCACCCCACCCCCCCACCACCCCACCCCCCCCACCACCCCACCCCCCACCACCCCACCACTCCCCAGCCCCCCTCCCCCTCCCCCCACCCCACCCTCCCCCACCACCCCACCCCTCCCCCACCACCCCACCCCTCCCCCACCGCCCCACCCTCCCCCACCACCCCCACCCCACCCCTCCCCAGCCCCTTTCCCCCACCCCTCCCCAGCCCCCCCTCCCCCACCACCTCACCCCTCCCCAGCCCCCTTCCCTCACCCCCCTCCCCAGCAGCCCCCCCACCACCCCACCCCTCCCCCACCACCCCACCACCCGCACCCCACACCTCCCCAGCCCCCTTCCCCCACCCCTCCCCAGCCCCCCCTCCCCCACCACCCCACCCCTCCCCAGCCCCCTTCCCCCACCCCCCCTCTCCAGCGCCCCCCCTTCCCCCACCCCACCTTCCAGCCCCCATCCCCCACCTGACCTTCCCCCACCCTCACCCCCCCTTTCCCCCACCCGCCCTTCCAGTCCCCCCTGCCCCACTCCCCTTCCAGCCCCCCTCCCCCACCCTTGACCCCTTCCAGCCCTCCCTCTCCCACCCCCCCTTACAGGCCCACTCCCCCACCCTCCTTCCCCCACCCTCCTTTCCCCACCACCCTTCCAGCCCCCTTCCCCCACCCTCGACCCCTTCCAGCCCCCCTCCCCCACCCTCCTTCCCCCATCCGCCCTTCCAGCTCCCCCCACCCCACTTCCCGTGCCCCCCTCCCTCACCCGCCTTTCCAGGCCCCCCCTCCCCCATCCCTCCTTGCCCCCCTCCTCCCTCTCCCCTCCCCTCCATGAATGACATCAGTCACCTGAGAGACTTATCATTGAAGCAGCCTGGGTGCTAACAGCCATACTTCAGAGACAGAGGTTGTGAGTTCTGGTCCCACTACAACAGCAGGTCTCATTGTGTACGGCTGACATTGCGGAATAGTGGGAGCGTTTCCACATAGCCCACCCCCCCTCTCCCGCCCCCCCACCCCCTCCACCGCCCCCCCCACCCCCTCCCCCCCAACCACACACACCTCTAACCCACTAAAAATTAAAATCAGTAAAATCAAGAAGGCATGCGGCATGCTTGCCTTCATCGGCCGGGGCATTGAGTTTAAAAATTAGCAAGTCATGTTGCAGCTTTATAGAACCTTAGTTCGGCCACATTTGGAATATAGTGTTCAATTCTGGTCGCCACACTATAGAAGGATGTGGAGGCTTTGGAGAGGGTACAGAAAAGATTAACCAGGATGTTGCCTGGTCTGGAGGGCATTAGTTATGAGGAGAGGTTGGAGAAACTTGGTTTGTTCTCACTGGAGCGACGGGGGGTTGAGGGGAGACCTGATAGAAGTCTACAAGATTATGAGGGGCATGGACAGAGTGGATAGTCAGAAGCTTTTTCCCAGGGTGGAAGAGTCAAGTACTCGGGGACATAGGTTTAAGGTGCGTGGGGAAAAGTTTAGAGGAGATGAACGAGGCAAGTTTTTTACACAGAGGGTGGTGAATGTCTGGAACGCGCTGCCCGGGGAGGGGGTGGGAGCAGGTACGATAGCGGCATTTAAGGGGCATCTGGAGGAATACATGAATAGGATGGGAATGGAAGGATACGGACTCTGTAAGTGCATACGGTTTTAGTTTAGGCAGGCATCATGATCGGCGCAGGCTTGGAGGGCCGAAGGGCCTGTTCCTGTGCTGTACTGTTCTTTGTTCTTTGTTCAGTTTCGGGATCCCGCAGTCTAACCGAAAGGATCGGTAGTTTGTACATATCGCCGGTGAGTACGAGCTTTAAATGAAAACACAGCTGGGTTCACGGAACGAGGCTCCAGTTAAAATCAGAGCAGCTCAGCAATATTGGGACACATTGGGTTTCAGCGTTTGTGGAACTTCGAAGGAATTGTAAATTTCATTCCTGTCTTATGAAAGAAATCACAGTTTGAGCTGGATTAGAACATAGAACATAGAACAGTACAGCACAGAACAGGCCCTTCAGCCCACGATGTTGTGCCGAGCTTTATCTGAAACCAAGATCAAGCTATCCCACTCCCTATCATCCTGGTGTGCTCCATGTGCCTATCCAATAACCGCTTAAATGTTTCTAAAGTGTCTGACTCTACTATCACTGCAGGCAGTCCATTCCACACCCCAACCCCTCTCTGCGTAAAGAACCTACCTCTGATATCCTTCCTATATCTCCCACCACGAACCCTATAGTTATGCCCCCTTGTAATAGCTCCATCCACCCGAGGAAATAGTCTTTGAACGTTCACTCTATCTATCCCCTTCATCATTTTATAAACCTCTATTAAGTCTCCCCTCAGCCTCCTCCGCTCCAGAGAGAACAGCCCTAGCTCCCTCAACCTTCCTCATAAGACCTACCCTCCAAACCAGGCAGCATCCTGGTAAATCTCCTCTGCACTCTTTCCAGCGCTTCCACATCCTTCTTATAGTGAGGTGACCAGAACTGCACGCAATATTCCAAATGTGGTCTCACCAAGGTCCTGTACAGTTGCAGCATAACCCCACGGCTCTTAAACTCCAACCCCCTGTTAATAAAAGCTAACACACATTTAATACTGATTCTCCCATCAGTATTAAAGTTAACCGTCATTTGTGGGGGTAAAACGCTCCCACTGGGAATTGTACTGAACCTGTTCGTGTGGAACCTCTGTGCAATGTCTTACAGCATCTGATTAATCAAAAGGTTCATTTAAATCAGCTGATTCGCTGTTGCTGAGGGGAATTTAACCGCTTTTATTTATCTTTGGGCAGAGCAGGATGATGAAGATTCTTCCAACAAACCCACCCAGGTGAGTAGGTAACAACGTTTTAAAGTTTATTTATTAGTGTCACAAGTAAGGCTTACATTAACACTGCAATGAAGTGACTGTGAAATTCCCCTAGTCGCCACACTCCTGTTCGGGTACACTGAGGGAGAATTTAGCTCGGCCAATGCACCCTAACCAGCACGTCTTTCAGACTGTGGGAGGAAACCGGAGCACCCGGAGGAAACCCACGCAGACACGGGGAGAACGTGCAGACTCCGCACAGACTGTGACCCAAGCCGGGAATCGAACCCGGGTCCCTGGCGCTGTGAGGCGGCGGTGCTAACCCACTGTGCCACCGTGCCGCCCCAGGGTTCATTCTTTACTCAGTTATCCTGATCAGCTGCTGCTGAAGGTTGAAGCACAACTGGAGATTAAATCCACGGCATAGCGAAACCAAGGCCAGCCACAACAACAACTTGAATTTATTGTAGCGCCTTTTATCCAGTCAAATGACCCACAATGGAGGGGTATTACCGAGGAGTTATTGAAACTGAGACTCTTCACCAGCTTCTAAGATGCAGAATCCCCGAGGTATATTATGCATTCAGATTAGAACCCAACTATTTGCTATTTTGGCATCAGTGTGAGGCTAAGATGTTTCACTCCAGGCGCGATTCCACTGACAAACTGGGAAGCTTTGATCAAAACAAACTTTATTTAACAACACGGGTGGCACGGGGGCACAGTGGTTAGCACTACTGCCTCACAGCGTCAGGGACCCAGGTTCAATTCCAGCCTCAGAGACTGTGTGGGGTCTTCATGTTCTCCCTGTGTCTGCGTGGGTCTCCTCCGGGTGCTCCCACACTCCAAAGGTGTGCGGGTTAGAAGATTAGCAGGGTAAATACGTGAGGTTATGGGGATAGGGCCTGGGTAAGATGCTCTGTCGGAGAGTCGGTGCAGACTCGATGGGCTGAATGGCCTCCTTCTGTTCCATAGGGATTCTATGATTTTGATTTGATTTATTATTGTCACACACATTAGCATACAGTGAAAAGTAATGTTTCCTGCATGCTACACAGTCAAAGCATACCGTTCATAGAGAAGGAAAGGAGAGAGTGCAGAATGCAGTGTTACAGTCATAGCTAGGGTGTAGAGAAAGATCAACTTAATGCGAGGGAGGTCCATTCAAAAGTCTGACAGCAGCAGGAAAGAAGCTGTTCTTGAGTTGGTTGTTACGTGACCTCAGACTTTTGTATCTTTTTCCCGACGGAAGAAGGTGGAAGAGAGAATGCCTGGGGTCCTTGATTATGCTGGCTGCTTTGCCGAGGCAGCGGGAAGTGTAGACAGAGTCAATGGATGGGAGGCTGGTTTGCGTGATGGATTGGGCTACATTCACGGCCTTTTGTAGTTCCTTGCGGTCTTGGGCAGAGCAGGAGCCCATACCAAGCTGTGATACAACCAGAAAGAATGCTTTCTATGGTGCATCTGTAAAAGTTGGTGAGAGTCGTAGCGGACATGCCAAATTTCCTTAGTCTTCTGAGAAAGTAGAGGCGTTGGTGGGGCTTTCTTAACTATAGTGTCGGCATGGGGGGGGGACCAGGACAGGTTCTAGACAGGTAAACAAAACTTTGGTTAAAGGAGTAGGTTTTGAAGAGTGACTGTTGGGAGAAGTCTGGAGGTCACCAAGGCGTGAATGAGTGTTTCTGCAGCAGATGGACTGAGGTAAGGATGGAGATGTGTAAAGTAGGAAATGTAACTTCCAGTCACAGAGTCGATACCAATTGTGCTCTGTAGCTGACGTGGCAGTTCTACTCTGGAACATTATCGGGTGTGTGTATGTCACACAGAGCTTGGCCATTGGAAATGTTGATTGTGTAAGAGGACAGATTGTTTGTATCTAGTTTGACATCACTGGTTAATAAGAAGGTGAGGAACTCCATTTAGAAACGAGAACAAGATCAGTTCAGCTCACCCCCAGTGCTGGGGAAAATGTTGCTTTAACCCCAGCACCGATTCCATAAGACCATAAGACATAGGAGCAGAATTAGGCCACTCGGCCCATCGACTCTGCTCCGCCATTCAATCATGGCTGATATTTTTCTCATCCCCATTCTCCTGCCTTTTCCCCATAACCCCTGATCCCCTTATTAATCAAGAACCTATCTATCTCTGTCTTAAAGACACTCAATGACCCGGCCTCCACAGCCTTCTGCGGCAAAGAGTTCCACAGATTCACCACTCTCTGGCTGAAGAAATTCCTCCTCATCTCTGTTTTAAAGGGTCGTCCCTTTATGAGGAACGGTTGAGGACTCTGGGTCTGTACCCGTTGGAGTTTAGAAGGATGAGGGGGGATCTTATTGAAACTTACAGGATACTGCGAGGCCTGGATAGAGTGGACGTGGAGAGGATGTTTCCACTAGCAGGAAAAACTAGAACCAGAGGGCACAACCTCAGGCTAAAGGGACGATCCTTTAAAACAGAGATAAGGAGGAATTTCTTCAGCCAGAGAGTGGTGAATCTGTGGAACACTTTGCCACAGAAAGCTGTGGAGGCCGGGTCATTGAGTGTCTTTAAGGCAGAGATAGATAGGTTCTTGATTAATAAGGGGATCAGGGGTTATGGGGAAAAGGCAAGAGAATGGGGATGAGAAAAATATCAGCCATGATTGAATGACGGAGCAGACTCGATGGGCCGAGTGGCCTAATTCTGCTCCTATGTCTTACAGTTTTGTGCTCCATTTAGCCTGAGGTTGTGCCCTCTGATTCATGAAGATGTTTGTGCCAATGGCACATGGGACTGTGCCGATGGGGTGGCTGGCATCCTGGGCTGTTTGTGTTCAAACCAACTGGGACCCGGCTTGACCAACCGGTAATCATTACTCTGAAGGATACTCATCACCACTTTGGTAATGATCTCTGACCATTGTTTCAGCTTGAGTTTATTTATTTATTAGTGTCACAAGTAGGCTGACGTTAACACTGCAATGAAGTTACTGTGAAAATCCCCTAGCCGCCACACTCCGGCGCCTGTTCGGGTACACTGGGGGAGAATTTAGCATGGCCAATGCACCCTAACCAGCACGTCTTTCAGACTGTGGGAGGAAACCGGAGCACCCGGAGGAAACCCATGCAGACACGGGGAGAACATGCAAACTCCGCACAGACAGTGACCCAAGAATTGAACCCAGGTCCTTAGCGCTGTGAGGCAGCAGTGCTAACCCACTGTGCTAACATGCCGGCCCCATTGTTAGAGACTAAGCAAAGGCGATCATTGGGAATTGGGTGGCACGGTTGCACAGGGACCCGGGTTCAATTCCCAGCTTGGGTCACTGTCTGTGTGGAGTTTGATGTGGAGATGCCGGCGTTGGACTGGGGTAAACACCGTAAGAAGTTTAACAACACCAGGTTAAAGTCCAACAGGTTTATTTGGTAGCAAAAGCCACAAGCTTTCGGAGCCTTAAGCTCCTTCTTCAGGTGAGTCACCTGAAGAAGGAGCTTAAGGCTCCGAAAGCTAGTGGCTTTTGCTACCAAATAAACCTGTTGGACTTTAACCTGGTGTTGTTAAACTTCTTACTGTGTGTGGAGTTTGCACATCCTCCCTGTGTCTGCGTGAAACTGGAGTACCCGGAGCACCTGGAAGGTTTCCTCCGGGTGCTCCGGTTTCCTCCCACCGTCCAAAGATGTGCGGGTTAGGTGGATTGGCCATGCCAAATTGCCCCTTAGTGTCCAAAAATGTGCGGGTTAGGGGGATTGGCCATGCCAAATTGCCCCTTAGTGTCTGTGGTGAACCATCGTTGGTTCCCACCAGGTAGTACTGAGCCAGGGTCTGGCCAGTACTATGAGCCTGTATATATGTTACTGTTGGGGTTAGGGTTGGGCTGTTCTACATGTTACTGTTGGGGTTAGGGTTGGGCTGTTCTACCTGTAATATAGTTATTATGGTACATCCCAGTCGGGCTCCGCCTCCTGGGAGAGGTATAAAGGTCACTGCTCTGTCTGGGACCCCTCAGTCTGGGATCGTGTATTATATATGGTAGCTCTATTGTAGTAGTCAATAAAAGCCTTTATTTCCCCGAGCATCTCTAGCCTCGTGAGTTATATCGCGCATCATTGTCCAAAAATGTGTGGGTTAGGTGGATTGGCCATGCTAAATTGACACTTAGTGTCAAGGGGATTAGCAGGGTAAATGTGTGGGGTTACGGGAATGGGGCCTGGGTGGGATTGTGGTCGGTGCAGACTCGATGGGCCGAATGGCCTCCTTCTGCACTGTAGGGATTCTATGATTCTATGAAATGGGGTGAATAAAGGATAGACAGACATTGTGAAGGGGCAGGAGTGTGCTGGTGGGCTGACTTGAGCCAGACACAATCAGTGCTACAACTATCCTGTGTGTCTCGGGTTGGCAAGGTGAGAATGAATGCAGCTTCTTCCACATTACAGGACAAAGAGGGCGATTCGAAACGAGTGCTTGTAGAAGTTGTCCGAGAGCGGGGTCAGGTTCCGTCGCGTTCTCACCGCAGCTGCGCAAGCCAGGAATATTCATTGTAGAGACTCGCGCAGGAAAGCTGAGTGTGGGGAGCCTCCACCTCTGTGGCGAGACGGTGGCCGCAGGAGGGAGAGGCCATTGCTGGAAACAGGACCTGCCACTGTTGAGGTTCCTGGTTATAAACTGTAAATGATTTGCGAACAAACATCTGTGCGGTCACCACGGCAACGCTTATAGAGTTGGCATTATCACATGCCAAGCAAATGAAGGGCAATGACTCATCCCCCCCATACTAACAGAGCCACTGTTACAAAAACAAGTCTGCAACTTAACAAGACATCAAAAAGCAAAGTCTGCAAGAGACAGGAAAATAAAAATAGCCACAGAATCCGGGGAGAAAACAATGGAATCGTGATAATGTCACCGGATCAGTAACCCAGAGGTCCGGGTTAATGCTCTGGGGGGACATGGGGTTCAAATCCCACCACGGCAGCTGGTGGAATTTAAATTCAATTAATAAAAGCTGGAATGTAATGGTAACCAGGAAACAATTGTCATAAAAACCCATCTGGTTCACTAATGTGAGAATTGACCCTTAGCTGAAGGGTCAGTTACGAGGGGACTTAAGTTAAAAGTGAGGGGTGGGGTTTCGGGGGGATTTGAGGAAACGCTTTGTTACCCAGAGGGTCTGGAATGCGCTGCCTGGGAGGGTGGTGGAGGTGGGATGTCTCCCATCCTTTAAAAAGTACCTGGGTGAGTACTTGGCACATCATAGCATTCAGGGCTATGGGCCAAGTGCTGGCAAATGGGATTGGGTGGTCAGGTCTGGGCCTTTCATGCATCGGTGCAGACTCGATGGGCCGAAGGGTCTCTTCTGCGCTGTGGTATTCTGTGATTTTGTAATGTCCCTTTAGGGAAGGAAATCTGCCGTCCTTACCCGGTCTGGCCTACATGTGACTCCAGAGCCACAGCAATGTGGTTGACTCTCAGCTGCCCTCTGAAATGGCCGAGTGAGACACTCAGTGCAAGAACAGTTACGGGTGGGTAACAAATGTTGGCCCAGCCCAGCGACACCCTCATCCCATGAAACAAATAAAATCTACGCAAGGAAACTGGTCAATGCTGGAGTTTACCGTCAACATGAGCCTCTCCCCACCCGAACCACTCCTTCCCTGCCTTACATCCCTCTTACTCCTTCCTCTCTCACCTTTGCTTCAAGTCTCTCTGTCAGTGCATCATTGTTCTCTGTGTTGGCCGCCCCATGTTTACACTGACAGCGGTGGCCATTACCCCTCTCTCTGGGGCTCGCCCACAAGGAAAACACATTTCTTGTCAAACCCCTTCATGGTTTTAGAGACCGTTACCAGATTTACTCTCCGTCTTCTCCTTTCGAGTTGAAAGAGCTCCGCCCGGCCTACTCACCATTTGCTGATAGTTAAATCCTCCCAATTCTGGCAACGTCCTTGAAAATCCTTACTAAATTTTCTCCAACGATTCACTGTCATGTTTATAGGATGGAGGCAGGAATTGCACAGCGTTCCAATCATTCTGAGGAATAAATAGAATTTACCTCCCAAACTTTGCATCCTGCTCCTTCAGTAATGAACCCTCAGCGCATTGTTTGCATCTTTATGGCCTTTGCAACTTGTTTTGCTGCTTTCAATGATTATAGAATCATAGAATCCCTACGGTGCAGAAGGAGGCCAAGGTAGCACAGTGGTTAGCACTGCTGCTTCACAGCTCCAGGGACCCGGGTTCGATTCCCGGCTTGGGTCACTGTCTGTGTGGAGTTTGCATGTTCTCCTCGTGTCTGCGTGGGTTTCCTCCGGGTGCTCCGGTTTCCTCCCACAGTCCAAAGATGTGCGGGTCAGGTTGATTGGCCATGCTAAAGATTGTCCCTTAGAGTCCTGAGATGCGTAGGTTAGAGGGATTAGCGGGTAAATATGTAGGGATATGGGGGTAGGGCCTAGGTGGGATTGTGGTCGGTGCAGACTCGATGGGCCGAATGGCCTCCTTCTGCACTGTAGGGATTCTATGATTCGGCCCATCGAGCCTGCACCGACAACAATCCCACCCAGGCCCGATCCCCGTAACACCATGTATTTACCTTGCGTGTCTGTGTGGGATTAACAAGGTAAATACAGCAATTTTGCACGGCCAATCTACCTAACCCGCACGTCTTTCAGATTGTGGGAGGAAACCGGAGCACCCGGAGGAAACCCACGCAGACACGGGGAGAACGTGCAGACTCCACACAGACAGTGACCCAAGCCGGGAATCGAACCCGGGTCCCTGGTGCTATGAGGCAGCAGTGCTAACACTGTGCCGCCGTGTTGGTGAAGCTGTTTATGAATGGTCTTTACAGGCTGGTTGAAGATTGTGAACAGAGAAACCCAAAAACAGAATTAACACAAGACCACATTGCTATGACAACAACTGTGGAGGAAAACTACAAGACAACATTAGACCCTGCCAGAGCCATGGTGACAAAATGTCCCACTCTCAGTGGATTGGCCGTGGTAAATTATCCCTTAGTGTCCCAAGATGTGTAAGATAGGGGGATTAGCTGGGTAAATATGTCAGGTTACAGGGATAGGGCCTGGGTGGAATCTTTTACTGAATTTGGCCCTTTCCATCATCCAGTTGCTCCTTAAGTTAAAATAATTATCAAAGGATTTTAAGACTTCTTTCAATTAATGCCTTGTCTTGCAATAATAACATCTGCTACTGTTCCAATCGAGTACAATAACGTATTGACCAGTTCAGCTTTAGACTTACTTTCCGATCCTGAAGCAATTTGGAACCTCAAGAATTTTTCCCTCTAAGGTGTTAGATACAGAGCAAAGCTTCCTCTACACCGTCCCCATCAAATACTCTCAGGACAGGTACAGCACGGGGTTAGATACAGAGTAAAGCTCCCTCTACACTGTCCCCATCAAATACTCTCAGGACAGGTACAGCACGGGGTTAGATACAGAGTAAAGCTCCCTCTACACTGTCCCCCATCAAACACTCCCAGGACAGATACAGCACGGGGATAGATACAGAGTAAAGCACCCTCTACACTGTCCCCCATCAAACACTCCCAGGACAGATACAGCACGGGGTTAGATACAGAGTAAAGCTCCCTCTACACTGTCCCCATCAAACACTCCCAGGACAGGTACAGCACAGGGTTAGATACAGAGTAAAGCTCCCTCTACACTGTCCCCATCAAACACTCCCAGGACAGGTACAGCACGGGGTTAGATACAGAGTAAAGCTCCCTCTACACTGTCCCCCATCAAACACTCCCAGGACAGATACAGCACGGGGATAGATACAGAGTAAAGCTCCCTCTACACTGTCCCCATCAAACACGATGTGGAGATGCCGGCCTTGGACTGGGGTAAACACAGTAAGAAGTTTAACAACACCAGTTAAAGTCCAACAGGTTTATTTGGTAGCAAAAGCCACACAAGCTTTCGGAGCTGCAAGCCCCCGAAGGGGCTTGCAGCTCCGAAAGCTTGTGTGGCTTTTGCTACCAAATAAACCTGTTGGACTTTAACCTGGTGTTGTTAAACTTCTTACCATCAAACACTCCCAGGACAGGTACAGCACGGGGTTAGATACAGAGTAAAACTCCCTCTACACTGTTCTCATCAAACACTCCCAGGACAGGTACAGCATGGGATTAGATACAGAGTAAAGCTCCCTCTACACTGTTCTCATCAAACACTCCCAGGACAGATACAGCATGGGATTAGATACAGAGTAAAGCTCCCTCTACACTGTCCCCATCAAACACTCCCAGGACAGGTACAGCACGGGGTTAGATACAGAGTAAAGCTCCCTCTACACTGTCCCCAATCAAACACTCCCAGGACAGGTACAGCACGGGGTTAGATACAGAGTAAAGCTCCCTCTACACTGTCCCCCATCAAACACTCCCAGGACAGGTACAGCACAGGGTTAGATACAGAGTAAAGCTCCCTCTACACTGTCCCCCATCAAACACTCCCAGGACAGGTGCAGCACAGGTGGATAAGTGAATTTGAATTGTGTTGGTGTTGTCACTGCTGCTGAAGATAAGTTGGAATTTTTAACTAGCAACATGGGGCACAGGAGTGGAAAAACATTCTTTCACTGAAAAAGTAAACCTTTGTTGTTTAATTTATCTCAGAAATTCTCAGAGTCCTCCCTGAGTAACTGATCTACCTGTAACACCTTGGCTGTGCCCACAGTAACGGCAGACCCAGGTGTGGGTCAAAGCTGGAAGAACTTCCTTTGGAGTGTGCGGCACCGTTTTAAACTATGTCTCCTGAACTCCGGTGCAGATTGAAGCAATCAATTAGTGGAGTAAAGGGAGAGAGAATGAAAGATAGAGGAGTGTGGCCAGGAGTGTGTTATCCCACTGAAGGATTAATGATTGTATCACGCAGTGAGTGCAGCTTGAGAATGATGTTCGGCGGCTGATAATGGGTGTTGTAATCAGTATGTACCGTGTCGCAACGACGTGGACTATCTGTCAGTGGAAACTGCCTCTGCTGGCGCCAGCTCCCAGCAGCACCTCTCCCATTAGTTACGGATTACACATCTCAGATGGGGAGGGAGCCCTGCTGTTCCAATGAATATTCAACAAGTGGCGAGGAATGTGCGCCAGGCATTTGATCCTGTGATGTAGCAACAAGCAGCCAATTCCCAGTCTGTCCAGAGATTTATTTGCAGTCAGTGCGACCATGAATCCACTGGGTGATGTGAGATTCTTCCAGAAATGGCTGTTAACCGTTCTTTTCCGGTAACCCCTCATGGACACTCCAGTTGGCCGATCTGGAAAAATATAGCTGGCAGAACATCATGGATTGTCCACTTGGGTTCACAAAGCATTTACTGTTGGGTCGGCACTTATCTGTCTTCCCTCATGTTGATTCGATTTGATTAGATTTGATTTATTATTGTCACATGTATTGGGATACAGTGAAAAGTATTGTTTCTTGCGCGCTATACAAACAAAGCATACCGTTCATAGAGAAGGAAAGGAGAGAGTGCAGAATGTAGTGTTACAGTCATAGCTAGGGTGTAGAGAAAGATCAACTTAATGCAAGATAGGTCCATTCAAAAGTCTGACAGCAGCAGGGAAGAAGCTGTTCTTGAGTCGGTTGCTACGTGACCTCAGACTTTTGTATCTTTTTTCCGAAGGAGGAAGGTGGAAGAGAGAATGTCCGGGGTGTGTGGGGTCCTTAATCATGCTGGCTGCTTTGCCGAGGCAGCGGGAAGTGTAGACAGAGTCAATGGATGGGAGGCTGGTTTGCGTGATGGATTGGGCTACATTCACAACCTTTTGTAGTTTCTTGCGGTTTTGGGCAGAGCAAGAGCCATACCAAGCTGTGATACAACCAGAAGGGATGTTTTCTATGGTGCATCTGTAAAAGTTGGTGAGAGTCGTAGCTGACATGCCAAATTCCCTTAGTCTTCTGAGAAAGTAGAAGCATTGGTGGACTTCCTTAACTATGGTGTCGGCATGGGGGGACCAAGACAGGTTGTTGGTGATCTGGACACCTAAAAACCTGAAGCTCTCGACCCTTTCTACTTCGTCCCCATTGATGTAGACAGGGGCATGTTCTCCTTTACGCTTCCTGAAGTCGGTGACAATCTCCTTCGTTTTGTTGACATTGAGGACATGGGGACAGGCGATAGGGATATTCCACCCATACCAACCACACCCTATTAGAACAGTACACCACAGAACAGGCCCTTCGGCCCACGATGTTGTGCCAAGCTTTATCTGAAACCAAGATCAAGCTATCCCACTCCCTGTCATCCTGGTGTGCTCCATGTGCCTATCCAATAACCACTTAAATGTTCCTAAAGTGTCTGACTCCACTGTCACTGCAGGCAGTCCATTCCACACCCCAACCACTCTCTGCGTAAAGAACCTACCTCTGATATCCTTCCTATATCTCCCACCACGAACCCTATAGTTATGCCCCCTTGTAATAGCTCCATCCACCCGAGGAAATAGTCTTTGAACGTTCACTCTATCTATCCCCTTCATCATTTTATAAACCTCTATTAAGTCTCCCCTCAGCCTCCTCTGCTCCAGAGAGAACAGCCCTAGCTCCCTCAACCTTTCCTCATAAGACCTACCCTCCAACCAGGCAGCATCCTGGTAAATCTCCTCTGCACTCTTTCCAGCGCTTCCACATCCTTCTTATAGTGAGGTGACCAGAACTGCACACAATCTTCCAAATGTGGTCTCACCTAGTCTCACCTATTCTTTATCTCCTGCTACTGCCTTGGACAGTTCCTCTTTCCTCATACTCTGTCCTTGGAGGCAAACCAAGAGAGAAAATGCTGGAAAATCTCAGCAGGTCTGGCAGCATCTGGTTTGTCAAAGGGTCATCTGGACTCGAAACGTCAGCTCTTTTCTCTCCTTACAGATGCTGCCAGACCTGCTGAGAATTTCCAGCATTTTCCCTTTTGATTTCAGATTCCAGCACCCGCAGTAATTTGCTTTTATCTGATCCTGGAGGCACAGAGCATACCATTCATGGAGAAAGAAAGGAGAAAGTGCAGAATGTAGTGTTACAGTCATAGCTAGGGTGTAGAGAAAGATCAACTTAATGCGAGCTAGGTCCATTCAAAAGTCTGATGGCAGCAGGGAAGAAGCTGTTCTTGCACGCTACACGGACAAAACAGACCGTTCATAGAGTGCATAGGGGAGAAGGAAAGGAGAGGGTGGTGTTGCAGTTACAGATAGGATGAAGTGGGTGTAGAGAAAGATCAGCTTAATATAAGGTAGGTCCATTCAAAAGTCTGACGGCAGCAGGGAAGAAGCTGTTCTTGAGTCGGTTGGTACGTGACCTCAGACTTTTGTATCTTTGTCCTGACGGAAGAAGGTAGAAGAGAGAATGTCCGGGGTGCGTGGGGGTCCCTGATTATGCTGGCTGCTTTGCCAAGGCAGCGGGAAGTGTGGATGGAGTCAGTGGATGGGAGGTCGGTTTGCGTGATGGATTGGGCTACACTTGGGTGGCGCGGTAGCACAGTGGTTAGCACTGCTGCTTCACAGCTCCAGGGACCCGGGTTCGATTCCCGGCTCGGGTCACTGTCTGTGTGGAGTTTGCACATTCTCCTCGTGTCTGCGTGGGTTTCCTCCGGGTGCTCCGGTTTCCTCCCACAGTCCAAAGATGTGCAGGTTAGGTTGATTGGCCATGCTAAAATTGCCCTTAGTGTCCTGGGATGTGTAGGTTAGAGGGATTAGTGGGTAAATATGTAGGGATATAGGGGTAGGGCTTGGGTGGGATTGTGGTCGGTGCAGACTCGATGGGCCAGATGGCCTCTTTCTGTGCTGTAGGGTTTCTAAGATTCTCTAAGATTCTTACGACCCTTTGTAGTTGCTTGTGGTCTTGGGCGGAGCAGGAGCCATACCAAGACAATAGGAAGAGTTTGTGATGAAATGATTTTGAGTTATTAATGTGAAATCCTGTATCACCAAGAAAACACCGCTTTTCAAACCTTTCCCTGCTTTTGCATTTAGCCAATCACTTGTTGTCGATACCATAGCTTACTGTCAGATAGTAAACCCAGTCCCTGAAATCACCGCCCTGCAAAGGTTAACCTTTCTTATTTCCTTTTTCCATTGGGAACCTCATGTTTAGAAATCTGCTCTTGATTTCATTAACTTTTTGTTCTGGACCAATTCACAGGTCAGTTGTTCTTGAAGGAGGACAACGGGGGGCGGGGGGCGAGGGTCACTAAACTCTGGAATTCGCTCCCTGAACTTGTCCGTCTCTCTCTCTCTCTTTCCCTCTCCTTAAAACCCAACACTTCCAGCAAGTTTCTTGTCCTCTGATATGTTATTTGGCTCCATCAGATTTGGTTTTATGATTGCCCATCTGGAAACGCTTTGGGATGTTGCGTTAGATTAAAGGCGCTATATAAATGCAAGTTGCTGGAAGAGAGTTTATCTGAGGTTGAGGGTCTTTGACGGAGCAAATCATTGAGGCGAAACCTTTCCCCTGCTGCCGATAACGGAAGGTAAAAATGAGCAAATTGGGAGCAAGAAGGAAACCAGGAATTCTTTCCATCCCAGGGGTAATTAAGTTGTGAATATGTTGCCATGGAAGCGGAGGAAAGTGGATAATACAAATGTGTCAAGAGTTGATTGGTTTTGCAACTGCAGAGCAGGCGGGTTGGAGGATACAGTGGGAGGTTGGATAAATGATGAAATTGGTTATTGTTTCCATCACCCTGATTTTCTGTTCCTCTCAACGAGAATCATAGAATCATACAGTGCAGAACTGGCCCTTCAGCCCATCAAGTCTGCACATAAAGGAGAACATGCCCCTGTCTACATCAACAGGGACGAGGTAGAAAGGGTCGAGAGCTTCAAGTATTTAGGTGTCCAGATCACCAACAACCTGTCCTGGTCCCCCCCATGCCGACACTATAGTTAAGGAAGCCCCACCAACGCCTCTACTTTCTCAGAAGACTAAGGAAATTTGGCATGTCCGCTACGACTACCACCAACGTTTACAGATGCCCCATAGAAAGCATCCTTTCCCAATGTATCACAGCTTGGTATGGCTCCTGCTCTGCCCAAGGCCGCAACGAACTACAAAAGGTCGTGAATGTAGCCCAATCCATCACGCAAACCAGCCTCCCATCCATTGACTCTGTCTACACTTCCCGCTGCCTCGGCAAAGCAGCCAGCATAATTAAGGACCCCACGCACCCCGGACATTCTCTCTTCCACCTTCTTCCGTTGGGAAAAAGGTACAAAAGTCTGAGGTCACGTACCAACCGACTCAAGAACAGCTTCTTCCCTGCTGCCATCAGACTTTTGAATGGACCTACCTCGCATTAAGTTGATCTTTCTCTACACCCTAGCTAAGACTGTAACACTACATTCTGCACTCTCTCCTTTCCTTCTCTATGAACGGTAGAGAAGTATAACGTGCAAGAAACAATACTTTTCACTGTATGTTAATACATGTGACAATAATAAACCAAATCACAATCACTTGTCTCTGACGGAAGGACGGTATTTTGAAGAATGAAGGTGATCTTTGTGTTGGAGTCTCCACATCCCGGTGACAATTGTTTCCTGTTCCCAAACTGCAGCAACAAGGGGAGGATTTGTGCCAGCTACCCATTTGAAGGACATTTGTTTGAAAACAGGGCATGAAATCGGCCCCACAACGTGCTTTCAGACAATGTTTCGTGCAACTGCTGAAGGCCCGCTGTGAAGACAAACCAGAGTTGGGATTTTACAGCGGGAGCGAGGCTGGAACATGCAGCAGGGCCGTTCAAAAACCCACTGCCTTCAGCGGCACTGGGAGGGGCTGTAAAATTCTGTCCCAGGTCACCTTGGCCAGGGGTGGGGGGGGGAGGAACCAGGGTCTCCCGGTCATTATTCATGGACGTTGATATGTCAGGTGGCGCAGTTTAACATTGCACACAGCAGCTCGTCTTTAATCATCTTTCATCGACATTCGAGAGAAATGCAATTGCTCTGCACGCTCAAGGACACCTGATCATTTCAGCAGTGGTGTATGTGTATACATCTGTATTTGTGTGTGTCCGGATGTGTATATGTGCATGTGTGTATTTATGTAATATTTGTCTGTGTATTTATGTGTGTACGTGTATATGTTTCTGTATATTTATGTGTATATGTGTGTGTTTACATATAATATTTGTATATGTGTGTGTATAAAGGTGCATCTGTGTGTGTGCATTGGTGTATATGTGTAATATTTGTATATGTGTATTATGTACATGTGTGTACATGCTTGTGTATATATGTGCATGTGTGTGTGTGTTGTAATATTTGTACATGTGTGATTTTGTGCGTATTATGTACATGTGTGTATATGTGTAATATTTTTGTATTTGAGTGTGTGCAGATTACCACGTAATACTGATAGGAATTAGGGGAAGATGGCCGGGGTTAAGTGAAAGGAACATTATTTCAGAATGCAGGTTGTCTACTTCACTGGCTTTGGAAGGTTAGGGAGAGGGGACACAGATACTCCCTCCCCAAGGCACACCCCCTGACACGGCATTCACAATATTCTGGACTTGTTTCATCCTATTGGTGTTTACTAATGTGAAGCAAGGATTTCTTTTCTCACCTGCCGGTTGGAAAGATTATACATCTTGAAATCTGCTTACTCAAGCATAAGAATGAATAAATTTAAAATTCATGTTTCTGGAGTGAGTTGAAGGTTTTACAAGGTAATTGGGAATGGGGACTGTGACATTTCCATGAAGTGCTTTATGAAATGAGACAAGTCTATTAGTAAGTTTCCATGCTGCACTGAAACTGCCTGAACTGATTCAGCAATGATATTGCAGGACCTGCTATATCTGCCTTATCAAAACTCAATTTAGCCCTTGTTACTTCTCTTTGCTGGATTCGTTTTGAATAGGTATCACAGAGGTTACTGGGGTCACATGGGCCCCACTGCTTTAAATTTCATTCAAATCCAAATTACTAGCGGCAAGTTATTGTTTAAATCGGCAAGGATAATGCATCCTTAACCAAAATAATCAGATTTAAACGGGCTTGACTCACGGGTCGAACAGAAGTTTGTCTTTCTGATACCTTTCTGCCCAATCCAGAGTGAGCAACCTTCCCACACATTGGCTGGAGCTTGGAATTACACATGCCATACCATCACCCCCCTCCCCCGCCTTCCCCACCACCTCCCCCCCCACCATTGTACATCCCCATTGCCAACCCAAATGTACCCCCATCGTTTCCCCCCATCGCCAACCCCATTGTACCCCCATCGTACACCCCCATTGCCAATCCCATTGTATCTCCGTCGTACACCCCTATCGCCAACCCCAATGTGCCCCCCATCGCTTTGCCCCATTGCCATTCCCATTGTACCCCCATCTCTTCCCCATTGCCAATCCCATTGTGCCCCCCCTACGCTTCCCCTCATTGTCAACCCTATTGTACCCCCAACCCTTCCCCCATTGTCAACCCCATTGTACCCTCCATCACTTTGCCCCATTGTGTCCCCATCGTACACCCCTATCGCCAACCCCATTGTACCCCCATCTCTTCCCTCTATCGTCAACCCCATTGTACCCCCATCATTCCCCCCACAATCCTCCTCCTCCACATTTATTTCCACATAAAATTTCCAAAGCCCACAGGTCCATTAAGCTCACCCTGCTTGGGGGTTTACGCAGGCCAAGTCTACCTCGCCTTTCTTATAGTTTAATAATAACTTTATTTTAGCCCCTATTAAAGTGTTGACATTATTGTCTCGGTCGAGCAGGAATGCTGTTCAGTTCCTGCTTGTTATCCAGATCTCAGAGTGTGTGTGGCCATTGGGTAGAGACGGGAATTGTAGTGTTCACCTCCGATGCTGTCTGCAAAAGGCACAGGTCGGAGCAGTTAGAAGAACCCATCATTTGGATAAAAGCAAAATACTGCGGATGCTGGAATCTGAAACAAAAAACAGAAAATGCTGGAAAATCTCAGCAGGTCTGACAGCCTCTGTGGAGAGAGAACAGAATTAATGGACAGAATTCTCTGCCCGTTCATGCCCATGGAATCCCCTGATCTCGCTGCAGTGAACAGAGATTTGTCCGAGCACCAAATTCTACATCCTTGTCTGCAACAGCGGCGGGGCGTCAGCTGCTGGAGAATTCCGGTCAGTGTATCGAGCCTGGCTGATTCCGTCAGAAATCGGTCTTGACTGTGTCTAGATTTGGCGGGTGTGATTTTTTTGTGTCTCTGCAGCTCAGCTTAAACCGCAGGGTTATAATCACACACTGGGTTTGAATAAAGTAACTTTGGAATAAGGCTCATGAAGGAGATAGTCATCGACTTCAGGAAGCGTAAAGGAGAACATGTCCCTGTCGACATCAACGGGGACGAAGTGGAAATGGTCGAGAGCTTCAAGTTTCTGGCTGTCCAGATCACCAACAACCTGTCCTGGTCCCCCCTATACCGACACTATAGTTAAGAAAGCCCACCAATGCCTCAACTTTCTCAGAAGACTAAGGAAATTTGACATGTCAGCTACAACTCTCGCGAACTTTTACAGATGCACCATAGAAAGCATTATTTCTGGTTGTATCACAGCTTGGTATGGCTCCTGCTCTGCCCAAGACCGCAAGGAACTACAAAAGGTTGTGAATGTAGCCCAATCCATCACGCAAACCAGCCTCCCATCCATTGACTCTGTCTACACTTCCCGCTGACTCGGCAAAGCAGCCAGCATAATTAAGGACCCCACGCACGCCGAACATTCTCCCTTCCATCAGAAAAAAGATACAAAAGTCTGAGATCACGTACCAACCGACTCAAGAACAGCTTCTTCCCTGCTGCTGCTGTCAGACATTTGAATGGACTTACCTCGCATTAATTTGATCTTTCTCTACACTCTAGCTATGACTGTAACACTACATTCTGCACTCTCTCCTTTCCTTCTCTATGAACGGTATGCTTTGCCTGTATAGCACGCAAGAAACAATACTTTTCACTGTATGTTAATACATGTGACAATAATAAATCAAATCAAGAGTTGCATTGGGCTGTGGAGCACATTGCCTGTGTTGGCAGTGGAGTGTGAAGAGTCGGGGAGAGGAGGGGATGGACGTGTGGCATCCCCTTACCAAAGGGACTTCCCACTCAGATTTCCAGCGAGTGGTAATGTGGTGGGAGAGGCGGCATCGCTCCTCCCAACACAATCCCCACCTCCCCACACAATCCCCACCTCCCCACACAATCCCCACCTCCCCACACAATCCCCACCTCCCCACACAATCCCCACCTCCCCATCCCCCCCACACAATCCCCACCTCCCCACACAATCCCCATCCCCCCCACACAATAATCACCTCCCCACACAATCCCCACACAATCCCCACCCCCCCAACACAATCCCCACCTCCCCACACAATCCCCATCCCCCCCACACAATAATCACCTCCCCACACAATCCCCACACAATCCCCACCCCCCCAACACAATCCCCACCTCCCCACACAATCCCCACCTCCCCATCCCCCCCACACAATCCCCACCTCCCCACACAATCCCCACCCCCCCACACAATCCCACACAATCCACACCCCCCACACAATCCCCACCTCCTGACACAATCCCCACCTCCCCACACAATCCCCATCCCCCCCACACAATCCCCACCTCCCCACACAATCCCCACACAACCCCCACCCCCCCCACACAATCCCCACCTCCCAACACAATCCCCACCTCCCAACACAATCCCCACCTCCCCACACAATCCCCACCTCCCCATCCCCCCCCCCCCCCACACAATCCCCACCTCCCCACACAATCCCCACACACTCCCCACCCCCCCCCACACAATCCCCACCCCCAACACAATCCCCACCTCCCCACACAATCCCCACCCCCCCCAACACAATCCCCACCTCCCGACACCATCCCCACCTCCCGAGTGCCGAGTGATTGGAAAGATTTCATCTTGCTGGTCCAGGAGAGGGGGCCCTGAATGAGGCCTCGGGGTGGGCTGGGCAATGCCTGAAGGTTATCCAAGGTCAGGCCTGTCAGTGCAGGTGTCCAATTGTCAGCCTTTTCAGAACATCAGGATAACCGTCTCATCCGCCCAGGCAGTGTGCTTCATTACATTCCCCGCGGCCTGTGTCCCTCCCAGCTCCATCAGGCCTGTTCTACGCGCTGGCAATATTCACTGTGCTAAAGTACATTTTATTTATCAGTGTCACAAGTAAGGCTTACATTAACACTGCGATGAAGTTACTGTGAAAATCCCCTAGTCGCCACACTCCAGTGCCTGTTTGGGTAACACTGAGGGAGAATTTAGCACGGCCAATGCACCCTAACCAGCACGTCTTTCGGACTGTGGGAGGAAACCGGAGCACCCGGAGGAAACCCACGCAGACACGGGGAGAACGTGCACACTCCGCACAGACAGTAACCCAAGCCGGGAATCGAACCCGGGTCCCTGGTGCTGTGAGGCAGCAGTGCTAACCCACTGTGCCACCGTGCTGCCTGGGGCTGAACCTCACTGAACTGCAACCAAAAGAGAAAATGCTGGAAAATCTCAGCAGGTCTGGCAGCATCTGTAAGGAGAGAAAAGAGCTGATGTTTCGAGTCCAGATGATCCTTTGTCAAAGCTAAAAGGCACAGAAAGTGGGAGATATTTATACTGCAGGGGGAGGAATGAAAGACGAGTCATAGCCACAGAAACCAGGGGAAAGGCTGCTAATGGCAGCCCCTAGAGAGAATAAAGGGTGTGAATGGCCAAACGGCAGAGAAGCTGTAAACTGTGACAGATGGAGATATTGGGGGAGGCGGGGGGGGGGGGGGGGGGGGGGGGGGACAGAGGTAAAATGTAGAAAAGGGGAAGCGGGGGGAGAAAAGGTAAGGGAAGGGGGATGAAGTAGGGGGAAAGAGTGTGGGGGGGAGAAGAAAAATGAAGACAATAAAGAAATAAAAGGTAGAGAACAGTAAAAAATTAAACAAAATAGAATGAAAACAAAGGGGTCGAGGTGGGGAAGAGAGAATCATCTGAAGTTGTTGAATTCGATGTTGAGACCGGAAGGCTGTAAAGTGTCCAGCCGGAAGATGAGATGCTGTTCCTCCAGTTTGTGTTGAGCTTCACTGGAACATCGCAGCAGGGCCAAGGACAGACGTGTGGGCGTGGGGAGCAGGATCGTGTGTTAAAATGGCAAGCAACCATTGGAAGTTCAGGGTCCTGATTGTGCGCAGACCCCACTGTGCTGAGCCCCACCCAGAGATCCCAGCAAGGTGAAGAGTGGGAGGACAGTGACGGCGGCGGGATTCCCGTGCTTTCCCTCTCCTCCCCAAGCCCGGAGTGACGGAGAAGGTTCATGGATTTTCAGTCCCTACGCTTTGGGAAGGAGCTGGGACCAGTAGCTAAATAGACTCCACGGTGTTAGACTCACTTGTGATTCTCTGCTTGCAGTGACTGAGTAGGAAGGGGGAAAGAAAAGGGATTAAATTCAGTGTTTGAACAATGGCGAAATACATCTTTCTTTGTATTGGCTATGTCCTGAATGATTAATTGCGACTGAGCAACATTCTCTGTCACATCTATATTATCCAAGATAGGGGGAAAACTGATTTTGATTGGTGCTATCAAAGTTTACTACAATAAACTCTTTAAGTTGCAGTGTATTATACGAACCTTCATTTCACAGCTGGAAATCAAATCTCTGCACTGTCTCTCCCAATCAGTGAGGTTCTGATATGTGACTGTACCTGGCGTGACACCCCAGGCTTTGGATGTTAAGAATGCCCTTTGGAAAACAGATTTTCTCTTTTACTCCAGCCTGTATCAGCAATGCGATTCGCACTGCGAGGAGGGTTAGGTACCTGGTATCAGCACGGAATTGCAATGAGGTAGATATTGAACACCTAGACCAGTTTCTGAGGCCCCAGGTGGATTGGGTCATGAATGAAGATGTGAGTTATTTGTTAACAAGCTCTTGACGACACTGAGAAAATGACAGGATATCCCTGTGTCGCGGAATGTGGAATTAAACTCAGCAATACCAAACTCAGAGATGTACGCGGGCCTAGATTTCTGCCGCTGTGGGTCCGTCAACGTTGCAATCCACCATCTGGCAGCCTGGTGTCATCTCCATCTGCTGTTCCTCTGTCATTGTCCCCAGGCTGCGCTCAATCTGTCCATCTCGCCCGGAATTGGAACTTGTGCCAATTCATCTGCCTGCAAAGAATCTTGGTCAGACCAGTCTGGCACTCGCTCAATCCTTTCCTGCACTTGCCTGCACCTGTTTGGTTGGGTCTGTCAGACTCTGGTTTTTAAGCCCATGTGTAGTGCCGTGACATTTCTCTGCCGCATTGGCTCCTGCACTTCCAATAAGTGACCTTAATCCAACAGAAAGCCAGTCAATAGAAAACACGCTGAAAGATTGGGAGGAGGTAACTTCTTAATACTGTCCTGGGACATGGGCATCGCTGGGCAAGGGCATCATTTATTGCCCATCCCTAATTGCCCTTGAACTGAGTGGCTCGCTCAGGCATTTCAGGGTCAACCCCATTGCTGTGGTTCTGGGGTCCCACGTAGGCCAGACCAGGGGTGGCACGGTGGCACAGGTGGTCAGCACCACTGCCTCACGGCGCCAGGGACCCAGGTTCATAGAATCATAGAAATCATAGAAACCCTACAGTGCAGAAGGAGGCCATTCGGCCCATCGAGTCTGCACCGACCACAATCCCACCCAGGCCCTACCCCCACATTTTTTACCCGCTAATCCCTCTAACCCACGCATCTCAGGACTCTAAGGGGCAATTTTTTGAACCTGGCCAATCAACCTAACCCGCACATCTTTGGACTGTGGGAGGAAACCGGAGCACCCGGAGGAAACCCACGCAGACACGAGGAGAATGTGCAAACTCCACACAGACAGTGACCTGAGCCGTGAATCGAACCCAGGTCCCTGGAGCTGTGAAGCAGCAGGGCTAACCACTGTGCTACCGTGCCACCCCAGCTTCGAGTCACTGTCTGTGTGGAGTCTGCACGTTCTCCCCGTGTCTGCGTGGGTTTCCTCCGGGCGCTCCGGTTTCCTCCCACGGTCCGAAAGACGTGCTGGTTAGGGTGGATTGGGCCGTGCTAAATTCCCCCTCAGTGAACCCGAACCGGCGCCGGAGTGTGGCGACTAGGGGATTTTCACAGTAACTTCATTGCAGTGTTAATGTAAGCCTGACTTGTGACACTGATAAATGTATAAAATAGACCAGGATGGTAGATTTTCTTCCCTAAAGGGGAATTAGTGAAGAAGATGACTTTACAACAACCAGTGATAGTTGTCATGGTTACCATTACTGAAACTTGTTTTATATTCCAGACTTTTTACCTTGATAATTGAATTGGAATTCCACCAGCTGCCATGGTGGGATTTGAACCCATGTCCCCAGGGCATTAGTGTCGTCCAGTAATATCACCACTAACTCCCCTATAATGTGAAGAGACTGATGTGGAATATAAACACCAGAACAGACATGTTGGACAGAATGGTCTAACTCAGCGCTGGGAATTCTATCTGATAAATCAGAGTTTAATCCCCTGGATTAATAGCTGCGATACTTAGATGATATTGATGACTCGGTCACTGGATGACGAGGGGATTTTCACAGTAACTTCATTGCAGTGTTAATGTAAGCCTGCTTGTGACACTGGTGAATACTGGCTCCAGGTGAACTGCTCATTCAGGGAGCCAGTGCTGACACAATGGACCGATGGTAACAATTCTGTGATTAGGAGAGACTAACGTCAAAAAGAATTGGGGTGTGGTGTGGGTGGACACTGCCGTTCCGATTTGGCTGAGTGAGTGCAGCACAGTCACGAGGACCTCTTGTTCAACTCTGGGAAGTTAGCGGTCGAGGGAGTGAATGATTTGCCGTCAGTTCTGACTGAGTCCTGACATTTAAAACCGACTGACCCCCAAAGTGATTGGGGGTGGGGTGTTCATGATGCCTCTCTCACCACCGCCACCCCCCGACCCTCCACCCTCACCTTCCCTACCCCTGGGTCCTGTCTGTCGCACCCCCAAAACATAACTGGAGTCACTGGCGGAATTTTAAAAAGAACAAAGAACAGTACAGCACAGGAAACAGGCCCTTCGGCCCTCCAAGCCTGTGCCGCTCCTTGGTCCAACTAGACCAATCGTTTGTATCCCTCCATTCCCAGGCTGCTCATGTGACTATCCAGGTAAGTCTTAAACGATGTCAGCGTGCCTGCCTCCACCACCCTACTTGGCAGCGCATTCCAGGCCCCCACCACCCTCTGTGTAAAAAACATCCCTCTAATATCTGAGTTATACTTCGCCCCTCTCACCTTGAGCCCGTGACCCCTCGTGATCGTCACCTCCGACCTGGGAAAAAGCTTCCCACTGTTCACCCTATCTATCCCCTTCATAGTCTTGTACACCTCTATTAGATCTCCCCTCATTCTCCGTCTTTCCAGGGAGAACAACCCCAGTTTACCCAATCTCTCCTCATAGCTCATTACTGCCGCTTTGCGCCCGTTTTGCGTTGGGGAAAATGGGGTAAAGTCAGGTGTAGAGCGATTAGCACGAATGGCACCGGTTTTTGCGACCGGCGGGATTTTACGACACCCGGATTTGCGTCGCGGTCAGCTCCTCGCTGGAAATGGACGCGAGGCTGGTGAATTTATTGAAATTTATGGAAATGGTTATCTACAGCTGCTCAGTGAGCCCGGCACTCAATCATCACTTGCCTTTATGGCCTCGCCAGGAGGGGTTCGCTCTGCCGAGGAAAACACCTGCTCCCCAGGAACGGGGAACTGTCGTGTTGGCTTCGCCGGTGGAACCGGAAGCCACTGAGGCCCCTCCTGGGGAGGTCGAGGGCAAGGCGGGGATGCCCCTTGGCAGTGCCACCCTGGCACCCTGCCAGTGCCCACTGGGCAGTGCCAGGGGGTGGGGCCAATGGGGGGGCGGGGTCTGTGGGGGCAGTGCCAGGGGGTGGGGCCAATGGGGGGGGCCGGGGGTCTGTGGGGGCACTGCCAGGGGGTGGGGCCAATGGGGGGGGCCGGGGTCTGTGGGGGCAGTGCCAGGGGGTGGGGCCAATGGGGGGGGGCCGGGGGTCTGTGGGGGCAGTGCCAGTGGGGTGGCCCTTTTGGGACAGGACCAATGGGGGCAGAGCCTGTGGGGAAGCAGGGCCCGCTGCCACTCTACATGTGATCAGTGGTGATGTGGAGATGCCGGCGTTGGACTGGGGTAAACACAGTAAGAAGTTTAACAACACCAGGTTAAAGTCCAACAGGTTTATTTGGTAGCAAAAGCCACACAAGCTTTCGGAGCTGCAAGCCCCTTCTTCAGGTGAGTGGGAATTCTGTTCACAAGCAGAGCATATAAAGACACAAACTCAATTTACATGAATAATGGTTGGAATGCGAATACTTACAACTAATCAAGTCTTTAAGAAACAAAACAACATGAGTGGAGAGAGCATCAAGACAGGCTAAAAAGATGTGTATTGTCTCCAGACAAGACAGCCAGTGAAACTCTGTGGGGGTTACAAATAGTGGGACATGAACCCAATATCCCGGTTGAGGCCGTCCTCGTGTGTGCGTTACTGTTGTCTACCTGATACGCTGCAAGAAAGGATGTCCCGAGGCATGGTACATTGGGGAAACTATGCAGACGCTGCGACAACGGATGAATGAACACCGCTCGACAATCACCAGGCAAGACTGTTCTCTTCCTGTTGGGGAGCACTTCAGCGGTCACGGGCATTCGGCCTCTGATATTCGGGTAAGCGTTCTCCAAGGCGGCCTTCGCGACACACGACAGCGCAGAGTCGCTGAGCAGAAACTGATAGCCAAGTTCCGCACACACGAGGACGGCCTCAACCGGGATATTGGGTTCATGTCACACTATTTGTAACCCCCACAGTTGCGTGGACCTGCAGAGTTTCACTGGCTGTCTTGTCTGGAGACAATACACATCTTTTTAGCCTGTCTTGATGCTCTCTCCACTCACGTTGTTTCGTTTCTTAAAGACTTGATTAGTTGTAAGTATTCGCATTCCAACCATTATTCATGTAAATTGAGTTTGTGTCTTTATAAGCTCTGTTTGTGAACAGAATTCCCACTCACCTGAAGAAGGGGCTTGCAGCTCCGAAAGCTTGTGTGGCTTTTGCTACCAAATAAACCTGTTGGACTTTAACCTGGTGTTGTTAAACTTCTTACTGTGATCAGTGGGGCAGGGAACGGGGTCTGCAACCAGTGGGGGCAGGCGGGGGCTGCATTTCGGGTGGCGGGGCGGGCCCCTACGATCGTGGGCGGGCGGGGGGGGAGGTCGTAGCTGACAAGCCAAATTTCCAAAGATTTGCCAAAGATCACGACTGAGCTCAGATTTAAGTAGCTGGTTCAGCATGTGTCTGAGCACATCGCCGGGGAAAGGGCAGAGAGTCGAACAGCCAAACAGCTTTGGAAAAGAAGAGTTCAACTCCTTTATGTTTCTTTCATTGACAGAGTCAGCTAGCTTTACAGAGCAGGAGGCTTGTGGAAAATTACACTGCACGGATGAGGGCTTATTACACCTCATTACAAAGGGTCAGCTTTGTCCTCTGAAAATACTCCCTCGGAATGACTCGTATATTCAGGCAAGGAAAATTCGTCTGCTCCTCCGACTGTTAAAATCATTTATTAATATCTTGGCCATTAGTGGGAAGATCTGACCAATCATGGAGATAAACTCACACGCTTATTCAATACTTGATCGATTCACATTGAACCCAATCCGGTAAACCGAGGAAAAAGACTGAAAATAAAATCATTAATTCAGTTGGTCCTTTGGAACTGATGGTCCGAGCCCAGACGCTGACACATCTTCATTGTCTTCCGTCTGGTTTGTTGCTGGGGTTATTGATCAGGCATTCCTGTCACCGTATGCTTTGCTCCTTAGCGCTGTGTTTTGACGATTCCGTGAATATTGCAATGAGGAATTGGGACCAGGATGGCCCAGGGTTAACCTCCCGTGTCGGGGGCTACATTTGAAAGATTCTTTCACAGGATGTCGCTGTCTGGCCTGGCATTTATTGCCCATCCCTAATTGCCCCTTGGGAAGGCGGTGGGTGAGCCGCCTTCTTGAACCCGCTGCAGTCCACGTGGTGTAGGTACACCCACAGTGCTGTTAGGGGGGGAATTCCAGGAATTTGGCCCAGTGACAATGAAGGAACGGAGATAAGGTCCCAAGTCAGGATGGTGAGTGGCTGGAAGGGCTGAACAGAGTCTGCTGCCCTTCTAGGTGGTTGAGTTTGTGGGTTTGGAAGGTGCTGTCTAAGGAGCCTTGGTGAGTTGCTGCAGTGCATCTTGTAGATGGTACACACGGCTGCCACTGTGTATCAGTTGTGGAGGGAGTGAATGTGAAAGATGGTGGATGGGGTGCCAATCAAACGGGCTGTTTTGTCCTGGATGGTGTCGAGCTTCTTGAGTGTTGTTGGAGCTGCACCCATCCAGGCAAGTGGGGAGTTTTCCATCACACTCCTGACTTTCATTTGATCTGATTTGATTTGTTATTGTCACATGTATTAACATACAGTGAAAAGTATTGTTTCTTGCACGTTATACATAGAGAAGGAAAGGAGAGAGTGCAGAATGTAGCGTTACAGTCATTGTTAGAGAGTTTAAAAGAGTTAGAATGAAGTTTTCGAAGCATGGAACGAGAGTGAAAGATAGAATTAGAAGGTACGCTGGGCACAGCTTGCAAGAAGTCGCCTCACTCCGGCGCCATCTTGGAAACCTTGGGACTTGGACTGCAAGACCTGTGCCTTGTAGCTCTTTTGTCCATGTTTGAACCAAGGCTGGAATGAAGTCAGGAGCTGAGTGACCCCTGGCGGAACCCAAACTGGGCGTCACTGAGCAGGCTATTGCTGAGTAAGTGCCGCTTTATAGCACAGCCGATGACCCCTTCCATCACTTTCTGATGATTGTTAGTGGACTGACTGAAGAGTAATTGGCCGGCTTGGATCTGTCCTGCTTTTTGTGTACAGAACATTCCTGGGCAATTTCCCACATTGCTGGGTAGAAGCCAGTGTTGTAGCTGTACTGGAACAGTTTCGCTAGGAGAGCGGCAAGTTCTAGAGCACAAGACTTCAGTGCTATTGCCGGAATGTTATCAGGTCCATCGCCTTTGCTACATCCAGTGCCTTCAGCTCTTTCTTGACATCATGTGAAATTAAGCAGATTGTCTCAAGACTGACACCGGTGATGCTGGGGGTCTCTGGAGGAGACTGAGATAGATCGTTCACTCAGCACTTCTGGCTGAAGATTGTTGCCAATGCATCGGTCTTATCCTCTGCACTGATCAGAGAATCATAGAATCCTCACAGTGCAGAAGGAGGCCATTTGGCCCGTCGAGTCTGCACCAACCACAACCCCACCCAGGCCCTATCCCCATAACCCCACATATTTACCCTAGCTAGTCCCCCAAACACGGGAAAAATCAGCATGGCCAATCCACCTGACCCGCACGTCTTTGGACTTTGATGTGCTGGGTTCCTCCATCATTGAGGATGGGGATATTTGTGGAGCCACCTCCTCCAGTGAGTTGTTCAATTGTTCACCACCATTTATGATTGGGTGTGACAGGGCTGCAGAGCTTGGGTCTGATCTGTTGGTTGTGGGATCACGTCGCTCTGTCTATTGCATGCTGCTTATGCTGTTTGGCACGCAAGTAATCCTGTGTTGTAGCTTCACCAGGTTGATTCCTCATTTTTAGGTGCTGCTGTTGGCATGTGGGGGATTGGGAAAATCCGCCCCAATGTTGGGGCTGGAGAAAGAAGGAGCAAAGTCTGGGTACCACTGCCAAAAACTGATCCTAACTAGCACCCACAATAGGGCTTGTTATCCTGACAATATCACCTGCCCTCCAGCGAGCTGGACCCTGATAAAATTACACAGAAAATTACAATTTTCTTTTCTTTATTCATTCATGGGACATAGGCGTCACTGGCTGGCCGGCATTTATTGCCCATCCCTAGTTGTCCTTGGAGGGCAGTTGAGAGTCAACCACATTGCTGTGGCTCTGGAGTCACATGTAGGCCAGACCAGGTAAGGACAGCAGATTTCCTTCCCGAAAGGGACATTAGTGACCCAGATGGGTTTTTCCGACAATCGACAATGGTTTCATGGTCATCAGTAGATTCTTAATTCCAGATATTTTTTATTGAATTCAAATTCCACCACCTGCTGTGGCGGGATTCGAACCCGGGTCCCCAGAATATTCGCTGAGTTTCTGGATTAATAGTCTAATAATACCACTAACCCATTGCTTCCCCATTAACTACTCGAGGCTGCAGTAATTCAGAGAAGGTGATTTTTTAAATGTTTCTCCTACTTTCTCTGAAGCATTCCATTAAGGGGTGGCACGGTGGCACAGTGGTTAGCACTGCTGCCTCACAGCGCCAGGGATCCGGGTACGATTCCCGGCTCGGGTCACTGTCTGTGTGGAGTTCTCACACTCTCCCCGTGTCTGCGTGGGTTTCCTCCGGGTGCTCCGGTTTCCTCCCACGGTCCAAAGATGTGCAGGTTAGGTGGATTGGCCATGCTAAATTACCCCTTAGTGTCAGGGAGGCTAGCTAGGGTAAGTGTCTGGGGTTACGGGGATAGGGCCTGGGTGGGATTGTGGTCGGTGCAGACTCGATGGGCCGAATAGCCTCCTTCTGCACTGTAGGATTCTATGATTTCTTACCTTGCTCCCAGTAATTAGAAAAACTCCTGAAAACCACCATCAAATCAGACTTCGCCAGGCAGGCCAACAACCCACCCCCCCCGCCCAAACATGGCCATAATCCCCAAGGAGATGTACGAGGAGATCCTACCGATCTCCTCAACCAGAGGGGAAGAGTGTTCCAGGTCTGCTCAACATCCTTTCACAATGTTAAATGTTCGGTAAGTCCCTGTCTGGGCGCTGTTTTTGGAGGTGTTCACTCCCCAGGGAAGGACAACTAACCCAGGTAACCATAGAATCCCTACAGTGCAGAAGGAGGCCATTCAGCCCATCGAGTCTGCACCGACCACAATCCCACCCAGGCCCTATCTCCATTTACCCTAGCTAATCCCCCTGACTCTAAGGGTCAATTTTGCACGGCCAATCCACCTAAGATGCGCATCTTTGGAGTGTGGGAGGAAACCGGAGCACCCGGAGGAAACCCACACAGACACGAGGAGAATGTGCAAACTCCACACAGACAGTGACCCAAGCCGGGAATCGAACCCAGGTCCCTGGCGCTGTGAGGCAGCAGTGCTAATCTCTATGCCACCGTGCCGCCCTGGGGTGGCATGACCTGGGTTCAATTCTGGCCTCGGGTCACTGTCTGTGCGGAGTTTGCACGTTCTCCCCGTGTCTGCGTGGGTTTCCTCCGGGTGCTCCGGTTTCCCCCCACAGTCCAAAGATGTGTGGGTTAGGTGCTTTGGCTGTGCTAAATTACCCCTTAGTATCCCAGGGTGCATAGGTTACAGGGATTAGCGGGGTAAATATTTGGGGTTACGGGGATAGGGCCTGGGTGGGATTGTGGTCGGTGCAGACTCGATGGGCCGAATGGCCTCCTTCTGCACTGTGGGGATTCTATGGATTCTAAATGGTAAAAATGGGACCGGTGACGAGTAGGCAGGATGGCTGAGTGGCAACCCCGGGTAGCAATCTGGGGTAGCGTTAGACAGGAAGGACAGCGGTATATTTTCGAATGGAACCCTGATGGAATCTGCTTTCTCTGGGTGAGCAGAGATGAAGGCAGGAGGAGATTGCTTGCTATTAACTGAGGCTTGCTTCTGGATTGGCTGTCGAGATGCATTATTGGAGGCAAGTTGAGCAGGGACGTTGGAATTCGCCGGCAGAGCAGGAGCAGTCATCAGCAACAGCGAAATGACTAAGTTTCACCCGTCACCTCAGACCAATTGTAAGTGGATGGAGGAAGCCGCAGGGCCCAGTGTTGTTTATGTCCTTGATCACGGTGCTAATTGCTACAGCACTGAGTGGATCAGCTCACTCGAGTTGCCTCACTCACAGTAAAAGGAACAGCTGAATCTATCAATGAACCTTCTCCTAGGCATTGATTTTGGATTCGATCCTGTTTTTGCTGCTTGTGTGTAATTAGTGTCGGCTCCAGGAATGTGAGATGCAGGCTGGAATTTTACCGTCCCGTCCGCCACGGGAATCGGGCCCAGGGGCCAGGGCCCAGGGGCCAGGGGCAGGCCCGATAACATTTCCCATTTTCACTCATTACCCCCAGGTTTATCCACACTGCTTCCCATTCCGGCAACACCTCAATTTTAAACCCTCATTCACACCAACTCCCCCAGGCCTTGCCTCTCCCTGTCTCTGTGATCTCCTCCAGCCCTACAACCCTCCGCATTCTCTGCCCTCCTCCCATTCTGGCACCTCTGGCATCCTGATCGCTCCATCATTGGGGGGCTGTGTCTTCAGCTGCCTCGTACCCAACCTCTGGAACTCCCACAGCTATAAAAGGCCAGAAGTCTCGATGGGCAGCACGGTGGCACAGTGGTTAGCACTGCTGCCTCACAGCGCCAGGGACCCGGGTTCGATTCCCGGCTCGGGTCACTGTCTGTGTGGAGTCTGCACGTTCTCCCCGTGTCTGCGTGGGTTTCCTCCGGGTGCTCCGGTTTCCTCCCACAGTCTGAAAGACGTGGCTGGTTTGGCTGCATTGTCCGTGCTAAATTCTCCCTCAGTGTAACCCGAACAGGAGTGTGGCGACTAGGGGATTTTCACAGTAACTTCATTGCAGTGTTAATGTAAGCCTCAGTTGTGACACTAATAAATAAAAAAAATCTTTAAGTAGCAAAGATGGGAGTGAAAAATAAGGGAATGAAATTGAAGAACTTTTGTTATTGGGTGAGAAAGTTACGTCTGGTATCTCCATTAACCTTCGTGTGCCAGGGAAATGAGAAGTGTAACCAACGAATCGCGGTGCGCCTGGCAGTATAACTGAGATCCAGAGGTAATTATATTACAGCCGCTGGGGGGATAGGTGTGGGGGGGTTGGTTCTCCCAGCTCGCTGAGCTGCTCGAGTAGCGCAGCGGGCCGGCAGACATCAGCGGGGCCTGTTTCACGGGGCTTCTTGCTGGGCATCGCGGCCTCCACACGTCTCTGGAACTGGGTATTTGAGCATAATCACCTCTGCGCTGGAAATAGGCATTTCCATAGAATTAGCGGGCCCGGGACAGTATTCCCCGGTAGCATCTCCTGTACCCCCCCCGCCGCCCCCAACCCCCCCACCTCCCCCCCCCCTGCCGCCCCCACCTCCCCCCCACCCCCCCGCCGCCCCCCACCCCCCCCACCTCCCTCCCCCCCCCACCGCCCCCCACCCCCCACCTCCCCACCCCCAACCCCTGCCGCCCCCCACCCCCCCACCTCCCCTCGCCCCGCCGGGAGTGGTTCCCTCCAGCGGGATTTATTCCTGCCCCCCACAGATGGCGAACAGGCAGCCCAACCCCACTGGAGGGAACAGAGGCCCCTCCAGGAGATGGGGGTAAGGGGGGAGGATGCCCCTTGGGCAGTGCACGCCTGGGTACCCTGGCACTGCCCAAGGGGCACCTTGGCACTGCTCACCAGGCATTGGGCAATGTCAAGGGGGTGGGGCCATGAGGGCAGGGCCTATTGGGGGGGTGATCTGTGGGGATGGGGGGGGGGGGGGGGGACCCACAAACACTCTGCATTGGGATTGCCAGGGGAGGGAGGGGAGGGAGGGAAGGGGGGGGGGTTAGGGCCAGTCATCCGGGAGGGGCGTAAACTGGGCTGCCAAAAGGGTCAGGGATAGTCATCGGGGGACCGGGAGGTTGGGAGATCGGGGCTGGCCGGGTGGGGAGAGGGGGGATCACAATAGGGCTGGCCCGGTGGGGAGAGCGGGGGGGAAACACGTCAGGGCTGGCCCGGTGAGGAGCGGGGGGGGTGGGGGAACATGTCGGGGCTGGCCCGGTGGGGAGAGCGGGGGGGAAACACGTCAGGGCTGGCCCGGTGAGGAAAAGGGGGGGGGGGGGGGGGTGGGGGAACATGTCGGGGCTGGCCCGGTGAGGAGCGGGGGGGGGTGGGGGAACATGTCGGGGCTGGCCCGGTGAGGAGAGGGGGGGAAACACGTCGGGGCTGCCCGGGGAGGTCTGGAAGGCCAGCGATCAATGGCTTTGCGGGATGTGGGGTTGCTCTGATGTCAAGGCCTAATTGGAGAGGGTCTGGAGCAGTTCGAGTGATGAGGCATTTCCGTTATTGTGGAGAGAGGCGGATGGGTGGGTAACGCTCATGGAATAAGGACAGTTTAAGGGAGTTTTGGGATCAAGGGGCCTGGAGAGAAAGCGGGGGGGTGCGATGCGGAAAGTGCACGATCAGCCATGATGGTGATGAATGGCGGAGCAGGCTCGATGGGCCGAATGGCCTCCTCCTGCTCCTATCTTCGATGTTTCCAAGTTAACAGGATTTCCGTCAGTGTAACTAAAGTAAAGCCATTTGCAGCAATTGGGGTGGTCAGTAATTACGGGCAATGAGGCAGGGAATGAGAATTTATTTTCACATAAGTTATGATCTGAATCCGCTTTGTGAAAAGCTAATGGAAGTGGAGTGAGCAGCAGCCTGCAATAGGAAACTGAACGATACTTGAAATGTTTCCAGGGCAATGCAGATAGGGCGAGCGGAACTCAGCAAATACCTTTTTCAAAGACCCGGCACAATAGGCTGAATGACCACCTCCAGTGCCATGGATTCAATGATTGTGTATTTGTAGGTTTATATTATTTCCACTTTCCCAGGGTAACTAGCTGTAAGAGCAGCTGAATGGGATAAGAGCCTGAATCAGCTTGAAGGGATTTAAAAGCAATGTATTTGCAGACGTGGGTGAGTTATTACTCAGAGAAATTCCTCCTCATCTCTGTCTGAGATGCCATGATGTGGAGATGCCGGCGTTGGACTGGGGGTGGGCACAGTAAGAAGTCTCACAACACCAGGTTAAAGCCCAACAGGTTTATTTGGTAGCACGAGCTTTTGGAGCGCCGCTCCTTCATCAGGTGAGCCACCTGATGAAGGGGCAACGTTCCGAAAGCTCGTGATACCAAATAAACCTGTTGGACTTTAACCTGGTGTTGTGAGACTACTTACTACACAGTCTGAAACGGCCTGCTCCGTATTCACAGAAACATACTGTGGGGAAGAGGCCCTTCGGCCCATCGAGTCTGCACCGACACATTAGCAACACCTAACCTCCCATCCAATCCCAAGTGCCAGCACTTGGCCCATAGCCCTGAATGTTATGATGCGCCAAGTTCTCATTCAGGTACTTTTTAAAGGATGTGAGGCATCCTGACTCTGTCTACACTTCCCGCTGCCTCGGCAAAGCAGCCAGCATAATTAAGGACCCCACGCACCCCGGACATTCTCTCTTCCAACTTCTTCCGTCAGGAAAAAGATACAAAAGTCTGAGGTCACGTACCGACCGGCTCAAGAACAGCTTCTTCCCTGCTGCTGTCAGACTTTTGAATGGACCTATCTCACATTAAGTTGATCTTTCTCTACACCGTAGCTATGACTGTAACACCACATTCTACACTCTCTCCTTTCCTTCTCTATGAACGGTATGCTTTGTCTGTATAGCACGCAAGAAACAATACTTTTCACTGTATGTTAATACATGTGACAATAATACATCAAATCAAATCAGTTACTGGTGGTCTTTAACTATTTGCAGTTCCCAGGTTACTGACCTGGACGGTGCCACTTCCATGTAGATAGGCTGCTTCCAGAATGTTCTCCTTAGACTGTTCTCCCAGAGCCTATTACCATGTGACTCTACACATCATACGGTGAGCGGTGCTATTCTCCAGTCACACATTAACCCTTGCTCTGCCAAACACCTGTCCATTGCAATGGCATTGCAGTCACAATATCCTAACATCCCCCTAAGTTTCTCCAACCAGCTCAAGAACAGCTTCTTCCCTGCTGCTGTCAGACTTTTGAATGGACCTACCTCGCATTAAGTTGATCTTTCTCTACACCCTAGCTGTGACTGTAACACTACATTCTGCACACTCTTGTTTCCTTCTCTATGATCGGTATGCTTTGTCTGTATAGCGCGCAAGAAACAATACTTTTCACTGTGTGTTAATGCATGTGACAATAATACATCAAATCAAATTGAAAAGCTGGCAGGTAGATGCAGCAAGGTTGTGGGTTCATATCTCACTTCAGGACATCTTCAGTGCTACACTGAGGCAGTGCTGAACTGTCAGCGGTGCTGTCTTTCAGGTGAGCTCTCTCAGAGAAAGGCAGGGGAGTACTCCCCACCCGGGCCAATTCGGAATTACCTTGTTGTTTGTGGAAGCTTGCTGTGCGTAAGTTGGCTGCTGTGTTTTCCCTCATGACAGCAGTGGCTGTAGACCCCTTCAGATAGGGGTCATGGGGCGGAGGGAACAGGGAGGAGGGGGTGTCAGCGTCAAGGACAGGGGAGTGGCTCTCAGCAGCAAACCCCCTCCCCACCCCCTCCATGCCACTCCTCACTTACCAATGCCAGGCTCCTCGATCACTCGATCAGGGCCTACTTAAGGGCCTCAATTGGTGGTTGGGCAGCATGCTGCCCACAAGCCATCCTGCCCCAGGTTTAATTGGGACAGAGATGCCAAGCCAGTGGGATCTCCACCCACCATCCTCTGTCTGATGATAACCTCGTGTTAATTTGGCGCTCGGGGAACTAAATTCCACTCACTGTGTGGGTTGAGAGTGGACTATTTGCTCCAGAAAAGCTTGGAGGGGAGAAGGGGAATCTTTTGATTTGATTTGATTTGATTTATTATTGTCACCATGTATTAACATACAGTGAAAAGTATTGTTTCTTGCGCGCTGTACAGACAAAGCATACCATTCATAGAGAAGGAAAGGAGAGAGTGCAGAATGTAGTGTTACAGTCATAGCTAGGGTGTAGAGAAAGATCAACTTAATGCGAGATAAGTCCATTCAAATGTCTGATGGCAGCAGGGAAGAAGCTGCTCTTGAGTTGGTTGGTACGTGACCTCAGACTTTTGTATCTTTTTCCCGAAGGAAGAAGGTGGAAGAGAGAATGTCCGGGGTGCGTGGGGTCCTTAATTATGCTGGCTGCTTTGCCAAGGCAGCGGGAAGTGTAGACAGAGTCAATGGATGGGAGGCTGGTTTGCGTGATGGATTGGGCTACATTCAGGACCTTTTGTAGTTCCTTGTGGTCTTGGACAGAGCAGGAGCCCCATACCCAAGCTGTGATACAACCGGGAAGAATGTTTTCTATGGTGCATCTGTAAAAGTTGGTGAGAGTCGTAGCTGACATTGGGATGTCACTGACACTGAATCATGTGAAGGAATGAGTTTTAATTGGAGAGAGTGTAAAGACTGAGGGAGAGGGGTAACCAATGAGTCCAGAGATGTGCGGGTTAGGTGGATTGGCCATGCTAAATTGCCACTTAGTGTCAGGGGATACTAGCTAGGGTAAATGCATGGGGTTATGGGAATTGGTCCTGGGTGGGGTTGTGGTCAGTGCAGACTCGATGGGCCGAATGGACTCCTTCTACATTGTAGGAATTCTATGATACTATGATTGAAAATAATGAGTTAAAACCTCCAGGTACAATTATACGGTTCAAACACTCAATGACCTCTTCAGCAGATGAATGACCCCAATTCTCAATTTGCTAAATGTTAATCTCTTCATTTTGTACATTTAAGTAGGTCAGTTTAATACTTAATTATTCGTCAGGTACAGGAGTTGAACCAGTGTAAATGTTAGGTTCTCTAAACCCTTCTAAATGGTTCCACTTCTTGTGAACAAAATCTGATTTAACTAATTGTCAATTGTTTGATGGTCTTGTGACAAATGTCTGGAGCAAGGACTAAACGCGACATGAGGAGTCATAGAATCTTAGACTGGTAGAATGTTAGAGTCATAGAATTGTAGCATGTCCGCTGTGACTCTCACCAACTTTTACAGATGCACCATAGAAAGCATTCTTTCTGGTTGTATCACAGCTTGGTATGGGCTCCTGCTCTGCCCAAGACCGCAAGGAACTACAAAAGGCCGTGAATGTAGCCCAATCCATCACGCAAACCAGCCTCCCATCCATTGACTCTGTCTTCACTTCCCACTGCCTTGGCAAAGCAGCCAGCATAATTAAGGACCCCACGCATCCCGGACATTCTCTCTTCCACCTTCTTCCTTCGGGAAAAGATACAAAAGTCTGAAGTCACGTACCAACCTACTCAAGAACAGCTTCTTCCCTGCTGCTGTCAGACTTTTGAATGGACCTACCTCGCATTAAGTTGATCTTTCTCTACACCCTAGCTATGACTGTAACACTACATTCTGCACTCTCTCCTTTCCTTCTCTATGAACAGTTTGGTTTGTCTGTATAGTGCGCGAGAAACAATACTTTTCACTGTATGCTAATACATGTGACAATAATAAATCAAATCAAATCCGATCATCTTACTAGCTCCACATTGGTGATGAGGGTCATTGGAGAAGAGGCCTAGTACATCACCAAGTGCTCTTTTGGGGGGGACCATGGGGGGTGGGGGGGGTGAAAGTTCAGAGGTTGGAAGAAGACAAGACAGAGAGAGGTAAGGACGTTGTGGCCTTGGGAAGGAATGAGTTGGATCAGTAGGCTGCGTGATGAGTGACAGATGGCCCAGTGTGTGTGTGACAGGTTTTGGGGAGGGTGATGGTGTTGGGGCAAATAATGCTTTTCCTGGATTGAAGGAGTCCAGATAGTATCCTGACTGATATTTATCCTTTAACTCACATCAAAGGTGACTTATTATCTAAATGGGGAGAGACTTCGAGGTGCTCCGGTGCAGAGGGATCTGGATGTCCTTAGAACATAGAACATAGAACAGTACAGCACAGAACAGGCCCTTCGGCCCACGATGTTGTGCCGAGCTTTATCTGAAACCAAGATCAAGCTATCCCACTCCCTATCATCCTGGTGTGCTCCATGTGCCTATCCAATAACCGCTTAAATGTTCCTAAAGTGTCTGACTCCACTATCACTGCAGGCAGTCCATTCCACACCCCAACCACTCTCTGCGTAAAGAACCTACCTCTGATATCCTTCCTGTATCTCCCACCACGAACCCTATAGTTATGCCCCCTTGTAATAGCTCCATCCACCCGAGGAAATAGTCTTTGAACATTCACTCTATCTATCCCCTTCATCATTTTATAAACCTCTATTAAGTCTCCCCTCAGCCTCCTCCGCTCCAGAGAGAACAGCCCTCGCTCCCTCAACCTTTCCTCATAAGACCTACCCTCCAAACCAGGCAGCATCCTGGTAAATCTCCTCTGCACTCTTTCCAGCGCTTCCACATCCTTCTTATAGTGAGGTGACCAGAACTGCACACAATATTCCAAATGTGGTCTCACCAAGGTCCTGTACAGTTGCAGCATAACCCCACGGCTCTTAAACTCCAACACCCTGTTAATAAAAGCTAACACACTATAGGCCCTCTTCACAGCTCTATCCACTTGAGTGGCAACCTTTAGAGATCTGTGGATATGAACCCCAAGATCTCTCTGTTCCTCCACAGTCTTCAGAACCCTACCTTTGACCCTGTAATCCACACTTGTTCATGAGTCACAGAAAACTAGCATGCAGAGTTTGTAAAATGTGTTCAGGAAAATTTTCTAAATCAATATATAGAGGTACCAATTAGAGAGGATGCAATATTAGATCTCCTATTAGGAAACGAGTTAGGACAAGTGACGGAAGTGTGTGTAGGGGAACAGTTTGGTTCCAGTGATCATAACACCATTAGTTTCAACTTGATCATGGATAAAGATAGATCTGGTCTTCGGGTTGAGGTTCTAAACTGGAAAAAGGCCAAATTTGAAGAAATGAGAAAGGATCTAAAAAGTGTGGATTCGGACAGGCTGTTTTCTGGCAAGGATGTGATTGGTAAGTGGGAGGCCTTCAAAGGAGAAATTTTGAGAGTGCAGAGTTTGTATGTTCCTGTCAGGATTAAAGGTAAAGTGAATAAGAATAAGGAACCTTGGTTCTCGAGGGATATTGGAACTCTGATAAAGAAGAAGAGAGAGATGTATGACATGTATAGGCAACAGGGAGCAAATAAGATGCTTGAGGGGTATAAAAAGTGCAAGAAACTACTTAAGAAAGAAATCAGGAGGGCTAAAAGAAGACATGAGGTTGCTTTGGCAGACAAGGTGAAGGATAATCCTAAGAGCTTCTACAGGTATATTAAGAGCAAAAGGATAGTAAGGGATAAAATTGGTCCTCTTGAAGATCAGAGTGGTCGGCTATGTATGGAACCAAAAGAATGGGGGAGATATTAAACGGGTTTTTTGCATCCGTATTTACTAAGGAAACTGGATTAGAGTCTATGGAAATAAGGCAAACAAGTAGGGAGGTCATGGAACCTATACAGATTAAAGGGAAGGAGGTGCTTGCTGTCTTGAGGCAAATCAGAGTAGATAAATCCCCAGGACCGGACAGGGTATTCCCTCGGACCTTGAAGGAGACTAGTGTTGAACTTGCAGGGGCCCTGGCAGATATATTTAAAATGTCGGTATCCACGGGTGAGGTGCCGGATGATTGGAGGATAGCTCATGTTGTTCCGTTGTTTAAAAAAGGCTCAAAAAGTAATGCAGGAAATTATAGGCCGGTAAGTTTGACGTCAGTAGTAGGTAAATTATTGGAAGGAGTACTAAGAGATAGGATCTACAAATATTTGGATAGACAGGGACTTATTAGGGAGAGTCAACATGGCTTTGTGCGTGGTAGGTCATGTTTAACCAATCTATTAGAGTTTTTTGAGGAGGTTACCAGGAAAGTGGATGAAGGGAAGGCAGTGGATGTTGTCTACATGGACTTCAGTAAGGCCTTTGACAAGGCCCCGCATGGGAGGTTAGTTAGGAAGGTTCAGTCGCTAGGTATACATGGAGAGGTAGGAAATTGGATTAGACATTGGCTCAATGGAAGAAGCCAGAGAGTGGTTGTGGAGGATTGCTTTTCTGAGTGGAGGCCTGTGACTAGTGGTGTGCCACAGGGATCAGTGCTGGGTCCATTGTTGTTTGTCATCTATATCAATGATCTGGATGATAATGTGGTAAATTGGATCAGCAAATTTGCTGATGATACAAAGATTGGAGGTGTAGTGGACAGTGAGGAAAGTTTTCAAAGCTTGCAGAGGGATTTGGACCAGCTAGAAAAATGGGCTGAAAAATGGCAGATGGAGTTTAATGCAGACAAGTGTGAGGTATTGCACTTTGGAAGGACAAACCAAGGTAGAACACACAAGGTAAATGGTAGGACACTGAAGAGTGCAGTAGAACAGAGGGATCTGGGAATACAGATACATAATTCCCTAAAAGTGGCATCACAGGTAGATAGGGTCGTAAAGACTGCTTTTGGTACATTGGCCTTTATAAATCAAAGTATTGAGTATAAGAGTTGGAATGTTATGGTGAGGTTGTATAAAACATTGGTGAGGCCGAATTTAGAGTATTGTGTGCAGTTTTGGTCACCTAATTACAGGAAGGATATTAATGAGATTGAAAGAGTGCAGAGAAGGTTTACAAGGATGTTGCCGGGACTTGAGAAACTGAGTTACAGAGAAAGGTTGAATAGGTTAGGACTTTATTCCCTGGAGCGTAGAAGAATGAGGGGAGATTTGATAGAGGTGTATAAAATTATGATGGGTATAGATAGAGTGAATGCAAGCAGGCTTTTTCCACTGAGGCTAGGGGAGAAAAAAACTAGAGGACATGGATTAAGGCTGAGGGGGGAAAAGTTTAAAGGGAATATTAGGGGGGGCTCCTTCACACAGAGAGTGGTGGGAGTGTGGAATGAGCTGCTGGATGAAGTGGTGAATGCGGGTTCACTTTTAACATTTAAGAAACACTTGGACAGGTACATGGATGAGAGGGATGTGGAGGGATATGGTCCAGGTGCAGGTCAGTGGGACTAGGCAGAAAAATGGTTTGGCACAGACAAGAGGGGCCAAAAGGCCTGTTTCTGTGCTGTAATGTTCTATGGTTCTAGGTGCAGCAGATAATAAAGAAAGCGACTGGAATGTTGGCATTTACAGCTAAAGGAATAGAATATAAAGGTAAGGAAGTATTGTTGCAACTATACAAGGCATTGGTGAGGCCGCACCTGAAGTATTGTGCACAGTTTTGGTCCCCGGATTTGAGGAAAGATGTAGTGGCATTGGAGGCAGTTCAGAGGAGGTTCACTAGGTTGATTCCAGAGATGAGGGGTTTGTCGTATGAAGAGAAATTGAACAGTTTAGGCCGATACTCTCTGGAATTTAGGAGAATGAGGGGAGATCAAATTGAGGTATACAAGATGATAAAAGGTGTGGATAAAGTAGACGTGGAGCGGATGCTTCCTCTTGTGGGGCATTCTAGGACGAGAGGTCATAGTCTTCGGATAAGGGGGCAGCAAATTTAAAACAGAGTTGAGGAGAAACTACTTCTCCCAAAGAGTTGTGAAACTGTGGAATTCGCTGCCCCAAAGTGCGGTGGATGCTGGGACAGTGAGTAAATGTAAGGAGGAGTTAGACAGATTTTTAATTGGTAATGGGGTTGAAGGGTTATGGGGAGAAGGCAGGAAAATGGGGATGAGGAGCACATCAGCCAGGATCGAATGATGGAATGGACTCGATGGGCTAAATGGCCTCATTCTGCTCTTATATCTTATGAACTTATGAACAAAGATATGAACCATCTCATTGCTGTTTGTAGCTTCTTGCTTTGTACAGGTTACCTGCCATGTTCTCTTGACTCTGAATTTCTTTGTAGTCATTGTTTAGGAATGTTCTTCCTCTGAGAGAAGGTTGTAGTCCATTCCTCACCTTCACACTCACGCTGCTATTTACACACTCCCCCGTCATGATGATGAAAGCACAATAGGATGCTGTGATTTTCGGTGAGTGATTCAGACAAAATCACGTTGACACCAGCCATTTCTCAATGCTGATTTTCCTTGGTGCTGTGGGATCAGCTGCCAGAATGTCTTTGCACTTTCCAACAAACCACCAGTCTTCACACCCTAGTCAGCGGGGAGTGAGCGAGTGTAACTGGTGATCGGCCCCTTGCTCAGGGAGCTGGGTCTGCGACTGCTAGCCCTGCAGCAAGAGCTGGAGAGATGCGATAGGGCACAGTGGCACAGTGGTTAGCACTGCTGCCTCACAGCGCCGGGGACCCGGGTTCAATTCCGGCCTCAGGTAACCGTCTGTGTGGAGTTTGCACTTTCTCCCCGTGTCTGCGTGGGTTTCCTCTGGGTGCTCCGGTTTCCTCCCACAGTCCAAAGATGTGTAGGTTAGGTGGATTGGCCATGATAAATTGCCCCTTAGTGTCCAAAGATGTGCAGGTTAGGTAGATTGGCCGTGCTAAATTGCCCCTTAGTGTCCAAAGATGTGTAGGTTAGGTGGATTGGCCATGCTAAATTGATCCTTAGTGTCCAAAGATGTGTAGGTTAGGTGGATTGGCCATGCTAAATTGCCCCTTCGTGTCCAAAGATGTGCAGGTTAGGTGGATTGGCCATGTTAAATTGCCCCTTAGTGTCCAAAGATGTGTAGGTTAGGTGGATTGGCCATGCTAAATGTGTAGGGTTAAGGGGATAGAGCAGAGGGGAGCGCCAGGGTGGAATGCTCTTTCAGAGAGTTGGTGCAGTCTCGATGGGCCAAATATCCTCTTTCTGCACGGTAGGGATTCCATGGATTCCATCCCCTGGATTCTAACTCCTCACACTGGAAGCCATAGCAGGGTGATTTGGGTAGAGCTGTAGTAACAGCTGGGCACTCCAAAGATCCTCTACAGTTAAAAGTAAAGTTTATTTATTAGTGTGACAAGTAAGGCTGCAATGAAGTTACTGCGAAATTCCCCTAGTTGCCACATTCCGGCACCTGTTTGGGCCAATGCACCTATCCAGCACGTCTTTCAGACTTAACGCCTTAATAGCTCTTGTTATCAAGGCAGCTCTGCGTGTCATTAACAAGCTCAGTTGACATGTCTACTGGACGGACTGACTCTCAGGACTCCTGTGGCATGTATATAATTAGATCTACTGACAGAAAAACCCGACAAAACAAATTTCTCTTCATCTTGTCTAACCATACGCTCAAATGGGCATCTTACGTGGGACTCAAGTCTGCTCTGCCAATCAGTGAGATCATTACTAAACTTTTCCAAGCCTATCACCATATCCAATCATTCCCTTCAGAGTTCAAAGCTTCATCGTTCAGTTTGGAATATTCTCACTAAAGGAGCAGGCCTCTGGACTGGAGAATTCCAAAGATTCAAGACATCTTCTCCTGTTCTCTGTCCTAACTGGCTAAATTCCTTATCACCCACACCCAGGATAGATTCCACCAAGTTCCGTTGAAAATAATGGATCCACAAAAGTGTCACTGATGTTAAATCCATTGTGAGTGCCATCGAAGGTGTAACTGGTTGGGTTCCAAGTCCTCACCAAGTAACATTCCTATCCAACTGAGGAACAAAATACTGCCAGGCAGTCATAGGGTCCCGACAGTGCAGGAGGAGGCTGTTCGGCCCATCGGGTCTGCACTGACCACAATTCCACCCAGGTCCTATGCCCACAACCCCCTAGCTAGTCCCCCTGACAGTAAGGGGCAATTTCGCACGGCCAATCCACCTAACCCACTCATCTTTGGAGTGTGGGAGGAAACCGGAGCGCCCGGAGGAAACTCACGCAGACACGGGGAGAACGTGCAGACTCCACACAGACAGTGACCCAAGCCGGGAATCGAACCCAGGTCCCTGGTGCTGTGAGGCAGCAGCGCTAACCGCTGTGCCACCGTGCTGCTGAATCCTGTTTGACGGCCTGTTTTAAAACACCATGTCATAGAGTATTTTATTGCACATCACTCAAACTCTGCATGAGCAGATACTATTGGACAGGATTCCATCACCATCTCAAACTGACTTCCACCAACACCGGCATTCCGATCATTTCCCCTGACTGTGAGTCACGTACATGTGTGTGTTGCATGAACAATTGTCTTAGAAAACATAGACAGACTTTATATAATTTCTACTGCTGACGACTGAAGTCTTGTTGCAGCATCTTTATCAAGCCTATCTTCTTGTTTTCCTTCTTGTATCTTTGAACGATCACAACCAGCCTCCCATCCATTGACTCTGTCTACACTTCCCGCTGCCTCGGCAAAGCAGCCAGCATAATCAAGGACCCCACGCACCCCGGACATTCTCTCTTCCACCTCCTTCCTTCGGGAAAAAGATACAAAAGTCTGAGGCCACGTACCGACCGACTCAAGAACAGCTTCTTCCCTGCTGCCGTCAGACTTTTGAATGGACCTACCTTGCACTAAGTTGATCTTTCTCTACACCCTAGCTATGACTGTAACACTACATTCTGCACTCTCTCCTTTCCTTCTCTATGAACGGTATGCTTTGTCTGTATAGTACGCAAGAAACAATACTTTTCGCTGTATGTTAATACACGTGACAATAATAAATCAAATCAAACAATTGGACAGACCGCATACGTTTTTAAATCAACACATTTGCCTCAATCAGTAATTTAAAGTTGCGTGCAGATTACCCCAACCTCAACTCCCAGGCAGTGACGAGTTAGCTCCGTCAGGGGGTGGCACAGTGGCACAGTTTTTAGCACTGCTGCCTCACAGCGCCAGGGACCCGGGTTCAATTCCGGCCTCGGGTCACTGTCTGTGCGGAGTTTGCACGTTCTCCCCGTGTCTGCATGGGTTTCCTCCGGGTGCTCCGGTTTCCTCCCACAGTCAGAAAGACGTGCGGGTTAGGGTCCATCGGCCGTGCTAAATTCTCCCTCAGTGTAACCCGAACAGGCGCCGGAGTGTGGCAACTAGGGGATTTTCACAGTAACTTCATTGCAGTGTTAATGTAAGCCTTACTTGTGACACTAATAAATAAACTTTTAAACTGGCTCCCTCGGTCTAAGGAGTGCTTGAAGATTTCAGCACGGTGACACAGTGGTTAGCACTGCTGCCTCACAGCGCCAGGGACCCGGGTTCGATTCCAGCCTCAGGTGACCCTCTGTGTGGAGTCTGCACATTCTCCCCGTGTCTGCGTGGGCTCCCTCCGGGTGCTCCGGTTTCCTCCCACCGTTCAAAGATGTGCGGGTTAGGTGGATTGGCTGTGCTAAATTGCCCCTTAGTGTCCCAAGTTGGGTAGGTTGGGATCAGCAGGGTAAAAACATTGGGTTATGAGTGATAGGGCCTGGGTGGGGTACTCTGTCGGAGAGTCGGTACAGACTCAATGGGCTGAAAGACCTCCTCCTGCACCGTAGGGATTCTATGATTCAGACTGACTCAGTTCCCCTGAATGGGGATCAACCAGGGTTCTGGTTACTAATTAAACATAGAAACATAGAAACCCTACAGTGCAGAAGGAGGCCATTCGGCCCATCGAGTCTGCACCGACCACAATCCCACCCAGGCCCTACCCCCACACTACTATCTAACCACCCCTTATCTAAGTGGATGTTAATTAAGAAAAGGAAGGTTTGAAATTCTGCAGCCTGGTCCCCAACCTCAGGATGTCCTAAAGCGCTTGGCAGCCAGTGACGGACTTTGGATGTACAGGAGTGATGCCGCCTGTAGTGGAATAGCCTGCCAGCATTCACCGTTTAGGGTCCTGGAGGAAGAAGGGCCACTGGGGCTGGGTAACAGAAAGCACCCACGTGGCTGTAAAATCTGTATGCTAGAACGTTTAAAAGTTTATTTATTAGTGTCACAAGTAGGCTTACATTAACACTGCAATGAAGTTACTGTGAAAATCCCCTATTTGCCTCACTCCGGCGCCTGTTCGGGTACATTGAGGGAGAATTTAGTACAGCCAATGCACCCTAACCAGCACATCTTTGGAGTGTGGGAGGAAACCGGAGCACCCGGAGGAAACCCACGCAGACACGGGGAGAAGGTGCAAACTCCGCACAGACAGTGACCCAAGCCGGGAATCGAACCCGGGTCCCTGGCGCTGTGAGGCAGCAGCGCTAACCCACTGTGCCACCGTGCCGACCTTTGGGGAGGTTGGGACAGAGGTGAAGGGCCAAGGCCGAGTGTGCAGGATCGTGCGAGCAGTGGGAGCGGAGAGAAGGGAAGGTAAGTGTGCAGCGCAGAGCACATTGCTGAGGTCCTGGAGTGGGACATGGCCCCACACAACTGACTGTGGTGAAGGTGTAACTAAACCCATTGATCGGGAAGGGCAGGACTCCGACTGCAAACACTGACGGTTTTGAAAGGTGAAACAGATTGCTGGGAATGAGAGAGTGAGGAGAGCTACTGCTGATTTGATTTTGATTTGATTTGATTTATTATTGTCACGTGTATTAACATACAATGAAAAGTATTGTTTCTTGCGCGCTATACAGACAAAGCATACCGTTCATAGAGAAGGAAACGAGAGTGTGCAGAATGTAGTGTTACAGTCATAGCTAGGGTGTAGAGAAAGATCAACTGAATGCGAGGTAGGTCCATTCAAAAGTCTGACAGCAGCAGGAAAGAAGCTGTTCTTGAGTCGGTCGGTACGTGACCTCAGACTTTTGTATCTTTTTCCCGACGGAAGAAGGTGGAAGAGAGAATGTCCGGGGTGCGTGGAGTCCTTGATTATGCTGGCTGCTTTGCCGAGGCAGCGGGAAGTGTAGACAGAATCAATGGATGGGAGGCTTGATGCGCGATTAATTCACTCGGGAGGCTGGATCGTACCCGGGAAATAAAATCTTTTATTAGCAACAAGAATAGAGCATACTGCTTAACAATACAATCCCAGACTAAAGGGTCACGAGGAAGTGCAGTGACCTTTTGTGGTGAACCATCGTTGGTTCCCACTGGATAGTGCTGAGCCAGGGGCTGGCCAGGACTACAAGGATGTATATAGGTTACTGTTGGATTGTACTATTGTTGCTGTTGGGTTAGGGTGGGGTTGTTACACCTTTGTATGATAGTGTTGTGGCACATCCCAGTCGGGCTCCGCCTCCTGGGAGAGGTATAAGAGTCCCTGCTCTGGCCGGGACCCCTTCAGTCTGGGATAGTGTACATAAGTTCTGATAGCTTCATTAATAGTAAATAAAAGCCTTCATTTGCTGAGCTTCGAGCCTCGTGTCTAAATTGATGTGCATCAATTTTATTTACTATTATTAAACTCTCGACGGAGAAAAAAAGAAGAGAGAGTATGGAGCAAATTCTCAAGCCAGAACGCCTGACGCTAGATCCACGTGCGGTGGGCGCTTCTAACACCTTCGACCACTGGCTGAAGTGTTTTGAAGATTACCTGGCAGCCTCCGCAGTGGTCACCACAGATGATGACAGACTCCGGGTCCTCCATGCGAGGGTAAGCGACACAGTCTACCTCGCGATCCGTGCAGCCACCACTTACCCGAGGGCCCTCGAGCTTCTAAAGAAGCGCTATACAAAACCACCTAACGAGATACACGCTCGTTACCTCCCAGCCACTCGACGACGGCAGTCTGGCGAAACGATGGAGGACTATGCCAATGATCTCTTACAGCTAACCAGGGGCTGTGACTGCAAAGCTGTGTCGGCTGAGCAGAGCATGAACGACCTCGCCCGAGATGTGTTTGTGGCCGGGGTCGGATCGTCGTACATTCGACTTAAACTATTGGAAAAGGGTAACCTTAATCTAACCCAGGCCATCGAGTTAGCAGAGATGCTCAAGTCGGCTTCAAAGAGCTTAGTCTTATATCCAGAGGACCACGTGGAGACAACGTGACAGGAGCAGTCGCAAATCCCTCCTCGCCCCTCGGGTTCGAAATGCCGTGTAATGGCGTGCTCCCATTCGGGTCAGACGACGGCTGCAGCCCCATGCGGCCCGCGGTGCTACTTCTGTGGAGGAGCAAAACATACCCGGCAAAAGTGTCCCGCTAAAGCTGTATTGTGCACCGCATGCGGTAAAAAAGGGCATTATGCAAAGGTCTGCCGATCGAAACCTAGGAACGGCAGTGCGGCCTGCGATTCTTCGGAGCTTGGATCATCATCATCGTCGAAGTCGTCGCGGGGTTCGGCCACGTGCGAGGTCAGGACGATGCCATTACGGTCGACGGAGTCGGAGGAGTATGACCACCAGGGGTCGCTGAGTTTGGCGCCCTCACCCACGTGCGATTCATGGGGGCAGCCATGTTGGTCGACACTGACCTCGAACGACCAGCAGGGGTCCTCCGCATCGATTTCAGTTCCCTGCAGTGGCGTTCATGAACCAACGGTGGCGTCGATCACCCTGGACCAGGCCAAGCCTCATAGACTCGATCGTTCAATGATGAATATCCAGGTAAACAATCATGTGCTTTATTGTCTGTTTGACAGTGGGAGCACTGAGAGCTTTATCCACCCAGACACTGTAAAGAGGTGTGGACTCCAGATTCAACCTGCCAAACAGATAATCTCTATGGCATCAAGGTCCCGGTCTGTTGCCGTGCTAGGGAGTTGCGTGGTAACCTTGAAAGTACAGGGCACAGTTTACGAGTGCTTCAAACTCCTTGTGTTGCCGTATCTTTGCGCGCCAATACTTCTTGGACTAAACTTCATGGTCCACATGAGGAGTGTAATCCTACAGTACGGTGGGCCACTCCCTTCACTGGCAGTGGGAAAGCAGCAGCAGCCTCCAAATTGCCCAACGCGCCCCGCCTGCAACCTCTCGACGTTAAAGATCACCACTCCCTCCTTGTTTCAGAATCTGGTACCAGGCTGCAAGCCCATCGCTACTAAAAGTAGGCGTTACAGCACTGAGGATCGGATCTTCATTAGACCTGAGGTTCAGCGGCTCCTCAAAGAAGGGATCATACAACCCAGTGTTAGTCCGTGGAGAGCACAGGTTGTGGTGGTCAAGAGCGGGAACAAACCCCGGATGGTCATTGACTACAGTCAGACCATTAACCGATATACGCAGCTGGATGCGTATCCTCTCCCGCGCATATCTGATATGGTCAATCAGATTGCGCAGTACCGGGTGTTCTCCACCATAGACCTCAAGTCGGCCTACCACCAACTCCCCATTCGCCCAGAGGACGGACAATACACGGCCTTTGAGGCGGATGGTCGTCTGGATCATTTCCTTAGGGTTCCATTTGGTGTCACCAATGGGGTCTCGGTCTTCCAGCGTGCTATGGACCGAATGGTGGACCAGAACGGGCTGCGGGCTACCTTCCCGTACCTGGATAATGTCACCATCTGCGGCCATGACCAGCAGGACCACGACACAAACCTCCAGAACTTTTTGCGCACTGCATCTCGCCTGAACTTGACCTACAACAGGGAGAAGTGTGTGTTTCGTACGCGCCGTTTAGCCATCCTAGGATACGTGGTGGAAAACGGGGTCATTGGCCCTGATCCAGACCGTATGCGCCCCCTTGCTGAACTTCCCTTGCCTGCTAGCGCAAAAGCACTGAGAAGATGCCTAGGCTTCTTCTCCTATTATGCGCAGTGGGTTCCCAACTACGCGGACAAAGCTTGTCCGCTTATTAAGTCCACGACTTTTCCCCTAACGCCAGAGGCCCAATTGGCCTTCAAGAAATTGAAAGCCGACATCGCGAAAGCTACGATGCACGCTGTTGACGAATCCATCCCCTTTCAGGTGGAAAGCGATGCATCTGATTTCGCCCTGGCCGCCACACTTAACCAGGCGGGCAGGCCCGTCGCATTTTTTTCCCGCACCCTCCAGGGCCCTGAAATTCGGCATTCAGCGGTGGAAAAGGAGGCCCAGGCCATTGTGGAGGCCGTCAGACACTGGCGCCATTACTTGGCGGGAAAACGGTTCACCCTGATCACGGACCAGCAGTCCGTGGCGTTCATGTTTAACAACACGCAGAGGGGCAAGATCAAGAATGACAAGATCTTGCGGTGGAGAATTGAACTCTCCACCTATAACTACGATATCATGTATCGTCCAGGGAAACTCAATGAGCCCTCGGATGCCCTCTCGCGTGGAACATGCGGTAGTATTCAGGAGGATCGTTTGAACGTCCTCCATAATGATCTGTGCCATCCTGGGGTCACTCGGCTCTACCACTTTGTAAAAGCCCGCAACCTGCCTTACTCGGTGGAGGACGTCAGGTCGGTAACAAGGAGCTGTCGGATTTGCGCGGAATGCAAACCGCACTTTTACCGACCTGACCGGGCACATTTGGTCAAGGCCACTCGTCCCTTCGAGAGACTGAGTGTTGATTTTAAGGGCCCCCTTTCCTCAACAGATCGGAACGTGTACTTTCTAAACATCATCGATGAGTACTCCCGGTTCCCTTTTGTTGTTCCCTGCTCGGATACATCCGCTGCCACGGTGATCAAGGCATTCCGTGATCTTTTTACCCTGTTCGGGTACCCCAGCTACATCCATAGCGACAGGGGCTCGTCGTTCATGAGCGATGACTTGAGGCAATTCCTGCTCTCATACGGGATTGCCTCTAGTAGGACCACGAGTTACAACTCTAGGGGTAATGGACAGGTGGAACGAGAGAATGCTACAGTCTGGAAGGCTGTCTTACTGGCATTGAAGTCCAAAGGTCTTCCAGTCTCCCGTTGGCAAGAGGTGCTCCCTGATGCGCTCCACTCTATTCGCTCCCTCCTGTGTACGGCAACCAATGCTACTCCCCACGAGAGGATGTTCTCATTCCCTCGGAAGTCTTCCTCGGGGATATCTTTACCGTCTTGGTTGACGTACCCAGGACCCGTCCTCCTGCGGCGACATGTAAGGGCCCGCAAGTCCGACCCCTTGGTTGAACAGGTCCATCTCCTCCACGCCAACCCTCAGTATGCCTATGTGGCATACCCTGACGGGCGAGAGGACACGGTCTCGATCTGAGACCTGGCGCCAGCAGGGGACGTAGCAACCCCTGTCGCTCCCATACCCCCAGTAACAAACCCATTATCTCTCATTTCTTCCCCGGACACGGCGCGGGCAGCATCAGGACCATTGCTTAACCATTTTACTCCCATGTACAGCTTGCCTGAGCCCAGAAGATGGTCGCCACCGCAGGGCGTGTCAGGATCCCCTGGACTGCCGTCACCTCAGGGTCAACCGGCCTGTGAGTCCGTGGAAGGACAGCTGGACGCCGTTTTGGGGAGAACGCCACCGCAAGTGCCTACTCCGGTGTCACCACCGGTATTGAGGAGGTCACAACGACGGTGCGGTCCCCCTGACCGTCTGAACTTATAGACTGCTGACATTTTATTCTGGTTTTTGTACCCCGCCGGCCTTTGTTTTCAAAGGAGGGGTGAATGTGGTGAACCATCGTTGGTTCCCACTGGATAGTACTGAGCCAGGGGCTGGCCAGGACTACAAGGATGTATATATGTTACTGTTGGATTGTACTATTGTTGCTGTTGGGTTAGGGTGGGGTTGTTACACCTTTGTATGATAGTGTTGTGGCACATCCCAGTCGGGCTCCGCCTCCTGGGAGAGGTATAAGAGTCCCTGCTCTGGCCGGGACCCCTTCAGTCTGGGATAGTGTACATAAGTTCTGATAGCTTCATTGTTAGTTAATAAAAGCCTTCATTTACTGAGCTTCGAGCCTCGTGTCTAAATTGATGTGCATCACCTTTATACTCCTATAGGAAGGCGGAGCCAAACGGAGTGTACCACAGAACAATGCTAACAGGTGGAACACCCCAACCCTAACCCCAACAGTAACAAGAGTAACATATGTACAAGTACCCATAGTGGTAACCATCTATGGTTCAGTACCCATAGTGCTAACCATCTATGGTTCACCACAAGGCTGTGATGTGACTCCGTGTCCTTGTTGCTATTGGCTGACTTTCTCCCCGTTTCCCACCCTCCCCTGTCAGAAACAATAGCGGGTTAACCTGGACATTGGCAGTTCCATAACGGGACTGAGAGTGAGCAGGGCGTAGTGGGCCCTGAATAAATAGGTGCATCAGAAAAGTGTGTGTCTCCACTCACCTCTTGAGTAGCTTGTTAGTGAAGTGGGAAGGACAGGTTATTTGCAAACAGGGCCCAGTTAATCAAGGCTATTGAACTCTCGTTCAACAACACCCCTTCCTGTCAGCAAAGCTTTGCCAATTTGCTCACTGCTCTCATGGCTTCTGTTGTCGAGGGCACTGGGTACAAACCCTCTGAAGCGACTGCAGTTACTGTTTGACACTCTTGGCTGTGGTGTGGTTGATGAAGAAGGCAGCAGCGATACATTAATGAGGCACCTGCCACAGTTTCACCCCGGGGCGCTGTGCCAGGGAGACAGTAATGATCCTGTCAGTGCTTTAAATGTGAATCGCGGCACTGGCATCTCTTAGCTTACGGCATTCACTTGTGAGGAATGCCCAGAGCAAGTGTGCTCCCCGGGGAACACAATCTAACACTTCCACATTCTTCCCTCCTTGTTGGGGTAGAGTTTCAGTGGCGGCACGGTGGCACAGTGGGTTAGCGCTGCTGCCTCACAGCGCCAGGGACCCGGGTTCGATTCCCGGCTTGGGTCACTGTCTGTGTGGAGTCTGCACGTTTTCCCCGTGTCCGCGTGGGTTTCCTCCGGGTGCTCCGGTTTCCTCCCACAGTCCGAAAGATGTGCTGGTTAGATGCATTGGCCGTGCTAAATTCTCCCTCAGTGTAACCGAACAGACCCCGGAGTGTGGCGTCTGGGGGATTTACACAATAACTTCATTGCAGTGTTGATGTAAGCCTACTTGTGACACTAATAAATAAACTTCAAACTTAGTGAATCTTTGAATGTCGAGAGTGCAGAAACAGGCCATTCGGCCCATCAAGTCTGTGCCAACTCTCTGGCAGGTCATCTTACCCAGGCCCACCCCATTCCCATCGTCCCGCTAGTGAGGAAACCGGAGCACCCGGAGGAAACCCACGCAGACACGGGGAGAACGTGCAAACTCCACACAGACAGTGACCCAAGTCGGGAATCGAACCCGGGTCCCTGGCGCTGTGAGGCAGCAGTGCTAACCCACTGTGCCACCGTGCCATCATTGGCTGTTCAGTCGCCCCCTTCAGCTGCCATCATTACTTTGTCCGGTTGGTTTTATCGGCAGTTCTGTGGGTCATTTATTAGTTTAAGATAACCATGGCAGTACAGATCGTTGCTGCGATATGGTTTATCCCACACTGGGTCATGCGCATAGCAAGTGAGTAACCAGGAGTTCAATTCTAAACCCTTTTATTGCTGAATTAAATAACAAAGTAGGTTTGATATAATCGCCAACCACAGTAAACACGCGGTAATCACAGTCACAACATAAACAGTTAACACGTTCATTTCCCCAATATATGATTACAGGTTCATCCGTCTGTTAGTTTCTTCACGCCATTTGCCTGGTTGGCTAATTGTAATATTGTTGTATTTGTGCCTACAAGTTATAATTACATAATTGGAGCCCTTAATTTGAACACAAATCCTTATAAACCAGTAATCTGCTGGCAGAAATAAGTCATAAAGAGGACATGTGAGGTGTTTTTCTTTCCCAGAGCACAGGACTGCTCATTAACTGTTGTAACTGGAATGTGCCGTGGCTGACTGCGTTAATGAAAGTGTCGGCACCACTGAAACATATCCTAACCTGCTTCAGGATTCCACAATTCAGCCAACACACGCTTGTGTGGAAATTGCTGTTCTTCACATCTCGCATTGACGGGGAGGCGATGGCCCAGTGGTATTATCGCTAGAATATTAATCTAGGAACTCAGCTAATGTTCTGGGGGACCCGGGTTCGAATCCCGCCTCGGCAGATGATGGAATTTGAATTCAATAAAATATATCTGGAATTAAGAATCTACTGATGATCATGAAACCATTGTTGGAAAAACCCATCTGGTTCAATCATGTCCCTTTCGGGAAGGAAATCTGCCGTCCTTACCTGGTCTGGCCTACATGTGACTCCAGAGCCACAGCAACGTGGTTGACTCTCAACTGCCCTCCAAGGGCAACTAGGGATGGGCAATAAATGCTGGCCCAGCCAGCGACGCCCATGTCCCACGAATGCTTGAATCTCAAAACTCCTGGGCGAAAAACAAATCAAAACCTATCGGCACGGTGGCACAGTGGGTTAGCGCTGCTGCCTCACAGCACCAGGGACCTGGGTTCGATTCCCGGCTTGGGTCACTGTCTGTGTGGAGTCTGCACGTTCTCCCCGTGTCTGCGTGGGTTTCCTCCGGGTGCTCCGGTTTCCTCCCACACTCCAAAGATGTGCGGGTTAGGTGGATTGGCCATGCTAAATTGACCTTTAGTGTCAGGGAGACCAGCTAGGGTAAATGCATGGGGTTATGGGGATAGGGCCTGGGAATTTCTTCAGCCAGAGAGTGGTGAATCTATGGAACTCTTTGCCGCAGAAGGCTGTGGAGGCCAGGTCATTGAGTGTCTTTAAGACAGAGATAGATAGGTTCTTGATTAATAAGGGGATCAGGTGTTTTGGGGAAAAGGCAGGAGAATGGGGATGAGAAAAATATCAGCCATGATTGAATGGCGGAGCAGACTCGATGGGCCGAGTGGCCTAATTCTGCTCCTATGTCTTATGGTCTTACGGGTAGGATTGTGGTCAGTGCAGACTGGGTGGGCTGTATGGCCTCCTTCTGCACTGTTGGCTTTCTAAGCCTTGGGGAAAATAAGGTCTCGGTTCATTCAGAGTTCAGTTGGAATTGTAAACGGGGAATTTCTTGGGCCCAGTGAGCTGAATCACCCCATCAGCTGTGTTCATTTTTCCACATGCTGTGGTGTTCTGCGTAATTATCCCCCAGGCCCCTTCATAGCAAGGGTCGCGGTGAGTGTCATATAAGTTACAGGGTGCGTGGTTTCACTTGCAAAGTACTCATTGCTGGTGTTGAGCTAATTCAGACTAAAATGGGAGGAGTTGGAGGAATGATTGGTCATCGGGATTGGTTGATACAAAGACTGTAAAGTCACCCCAGGATTGAAGGAGCAGGAGATGATTTGACCAAGCAGTCTCGCTCCTCAATGTCTGAGAGATCCTGTGCAAAGCACACTCCAGGAACTGAATGCACAATTCACTCTGAGACGGTTCAGCGGTGGAGGGTGGTGAAGGCGGGACGCCTCACATCCTTTAAAAAGTACCCGGATGAGTACTTGGCACGCCATAACATTCAGGGCCATGGGCCGAGTGCTGACAAGTGTGATTAGGTGGGCAGGTCAGGGCCTCTCATGCGTCGGTGCAGACTCGATGGGCCGAAGGGCCTCTTCTGCCCTGTAGGATTCTGTGATTTGATGATGGAATGCTACACTGCTGGAGATACCGGGGGGTGGGGTAGTTTTCCCGTCTCGCCCGCCACGGGAAGCGTAGCGGGTGGGGGGGGGGGGGGGGGGGGGCGGACCATGCCAAGATCCATTGACCTTGGGTGGGATTTTCCAGACATGCTCGCACCAAAAAGAGAAAATCCCACCATCTTTCAGGTGAAACCTGGCTCCTATCTTGGCTCTTCTGGCGGTTTTGGAAGATCACATGTGCTAATTGAAGATGAGAGTGGATTTGTTCAACCAGAAATAAAGGTTAATGGCCGTCCATCTCTGCTGTTGGGACCACTCTGTGTGAAAATGGCTGGCACCTTTACCCTCCTGACACATTCACCCATTCACCAAGCACGTCCGATGCCTTGTGAGATGGAATAAGGTGTTTCATGTATGCAAGACAATCCTCTGATGTGGCATTCACTCATTTTTGAGTTAAGTTAAAATTTTATTTATTAGTGTCACAAGTGAGGCTTACATTAACACTGCAATGAAGTTACTGTGAAAATCCCCCAGTCGCCACACTCTGGCGCCTGTTCGGGTACATTGAGTGAAAATTTAGTCGTCCAACGCACCTAACCCGCACATCTTTGGACTGTGGGAGGAAACCAGAGCACCCGGAGGAAACCCAAGCGGGGAGAATGTGCAGACTTCGCACAGACAGTGAACGAGGCAGGAATCGAACCCGGGTCCCTGGCGCTGTGAGGCAGCAGTGCTAACCACTGTGCTACCGTGCCGCCAGTTAGGCAATGTTCTTGATTATTGGCAGCAGAGCAAATTTGAGAATGCGATCCTTTACAGAATTACAAGGTTAGTTTGACAATGCAATGAATACGGGGAATAATAGGGGTTTGACAGCCAGAGAATCCAATTGAAAGTATTGATGATGGTTTCTGAAGTTTCTGAAGCTTTATTCCATACCGGAGATTTGTTATGATTTAAAAGGCTCAAACCATAAGCCATTCAGGCAGTGAGCCACCCAAAGGATCTGCACTGACAAGCCTCTATTTTGCACATATTACACTGCAACTGTATTCAATGAAGCACAATGATAAATGTGAATGTTTACCAGCAAGAGTTTTTTCAATCTCATTTGACATGACTCAGCAGAGTAGACCCTCGGTTAGACCCTGGCCAGCAGCCAATCTGTGCCTCAAACTAAACCTTCCAACAGGTAAAGCTGTCAGCAAGTCTCATCGATGTATGAGTAGAATGTCTGCTCCACATATAATAGCCCATCACTGCCTCACCAGCACCAAATTGACACAACAAACCCAGGCTAAATTACTGCTGCCACATGTGCTGTTCACCCAGCTATAATAATCCACTGCCAGACTGCTGTGTATTCTACATGTGCTGATACTAAGGACCATGTTATACAACCCCTACAGTGCAGCAAGAGGCCATTCGGCCCATCGAGCCTACACCGACAGCAGTCCCACCCAGACCCTATCCCCGTAACCCCAGAAATTCACCCCGCTAATCCCCCTGGCGCTAAGGGGAAATTTAGCACGGCCAATCCACCTCTCCACTATGGGAGGCACGATGGCACAGTGGGTTAGCGTGGCTACCTCTCAGCGACAGGGACCCGGGTTCGATTCCCGGCTCGGGTCACTGTCTGTGTGGAGTCTGCACGTTCTCCCCATGTCTGCGTGGGTTTCCTCCGGGTGCTCCGGTTTCCTCCCACAGTACGAAAGACATGCTGGTTAGTACATTGGCCGTGCTAAATTCTCCCTCAGTGTACCCGAACAGGCGCCAGAGTGTGGCGACTAGGGGATTTTCACAGTAACTTCATTGCAGTGTTAATGTAAACCGACTTGTTTATTTATTAATTCGTGGGACATGGGCGTCGCTGTCTGGCCAGCATTTATTGCCCATCCCTAGTTACCCTTGGAGGGCAGTTGAGAGTCAACCACATTGCTGTGGCTCTGGAGTCACATGTAGGCCAGACCGGGTAAGGACGGCAGATATCCTTCCCTAAAGGACACTAGTGAACCAGATGGGTTTTTCCGACAATCGGCAATGGTTTCATGGTCATCAGTAGATTCTTAATTCCAGATATTTTTTATCGAATTCAAATTCCACCATCTGCCGTGGCGGGATTCGAACCCGGGTCCCCCAGAACATTAGCTGAGCTTCTGGATTAATATACTGTAGGGATAATTCCACTAGGTCATCACCTCCCTACTTGTGACACTAATAAATACATTTTTAAAAATAACCAGCACATCTTTTGGACTGTGGGAGGAAACCGGAGCACCCGGAGGAAACCCACGCAGACACGGGGAGAACATGTAGACCCCGCACAGACAGTGACCCAAGCCAGAAATCGAACCCGGGTCCCTGGCGCTGTGAGGCAGCAGTGCTAACCCACTGTGCCATCCGGTATCCGCTGGGAGTGAGTTACAGGTTTTAATTGCATGTCTACTAATTGGAAAACAATTAGCTTTAAAATATATATTTGTGGTGTTATTATGAACGCAGTAATTACTCAGCATTATAAGTAATTTGTAAGTTATTAACTGAGGAACTTTCCATTCCTGACTTTTTCAAATATACTTCTCGAACTCCCTTGATTGTTGGACTGATGCAGAATGGCTGCTTTCATTCTAATTCTGAGCTCCTCTCGTAACAGGCTGCAGAATGTTTGGCATGGTGGCAGTGTGGTTAATGCAGCTGCCTCACAGCGCCGGGGACCCGGGTTCGATTCCCGGCTTGGGTCACTGTCTGCGTGGAGTCTGCACGTTCTCCCCGTGTCTGCGTGGGTTTCCTCCGGGTGCTCCGTTCCCTCCCACACTCCAAAAGACGCGCTGGTTAGGGTGCATTGACCCGAGTGTGGCGACTAGGGGATTTTCACAGTAACTTCATTGCAGTGTTAATGTGAGCCTATTTCTGACACTAATAAAAAAATAATTAAAGTTCTACAGTGGATGATGTGGCTACGAAGCAGAAAGTGAGTGAGTTTGGAGCAGGGGATCTGAAGGCACTGTAGGTTTTCAGGAGCCGAGGTGGCTCTGAGGTGTTTTTCGAGGGAGAATTCCAAAGCAGAATGGCTCAACATGATCCTCTGGGAGAGGAATAATCCAGGAACCAGCAATGATTCCGAGTGGAGAGGAATTGAGATGGATGAGCAAGTTTCTTTTTATTCATTTGTGGGACTTGGGCGTCGCTGGCTGGTCAGCATTTATTGCCCATCCCTAGTTGCCTTTGAACTGAGTGGCTTGTTAGGCCATTTCAAAGGGCGGTTGAGAATCGGAACACTGTGCATTAGTTAAGGAAAAGGTCTCTCAGTACGGCACTGAGAGGGTCAGCCCGGATCTCTGTGTCCAGACCGGCATTTAGAACCCAGAGCCTTCTGATTCAGGCACGACATAGAAACTAGAAGCAGGAGGAGGCCATTCGGCCTTTCGAGCCTGCTCCACCATTCATCTTGATCATGGCTGATCATCAAATTCAATATCCTGATCCCCCCCTTCCCCCCCCTTCCCCCCTCGATCCCTTCAGCCCCAAGAGCGAAATCTAATTTTTTTCTTGAAATCAGACAATGTTTTGGCCTCAACTACTTTCTGTGGGAGTGAATTCCACACATTCACCACCCTCTTGGGTGAAGAAATTTCTCCTCACCTCAGTTCCAAAAGGTTTACCCCTTATCCTCAAACTACGACACCTAGTTCTGGACTCCCCTCACCATTGGGACCATTCTTTCTGAATCTACCCTGTTAGAGTTTTATAAGTTTCTATGAGATCCTCTCTCACTCTTCTAAACGCCAGTGCATATAATCCCAACCAACTTAATCTCTCCTCATGTGACAGACCTGCCATCCCAGGAATCAGCCTGGTAAACCTTCACTGCACTCCCTCTATAGCAAGGATATCCTTCCTCAGATAAGGACACCAAAACTGCACACAATACTCCAGGTGTGGCCTCACCAACGCCCTGTACAATTGCAGCAAAACATCCCTATCCCTATACTCAAATCCTCTCGCTATGAGGCCAACATACCATTCACCTTCTTTACTGCCTGCTGTACCTGCGCGCTTACTCTCAGCGACTGATGCACGAGGACTCCAAGGTCTCACTCAGTATCCGCCTGTCTCAATTTACACCCATTCAAGTAATAATCTGTCTTCCTATTATTGCTACCAAAGTGGATAACCTCACATTTATCCACATTATACTGCATCTGCCATGCACATGTCCACACACTCAGCCTGTCCAAATCACACTGAAGCATCTCTGCATCCTCCTCACAGCTCACCCTCCCATCCAAGTTTGAATCATCTGCAAATTTGGAGATAATACATTCAGTTCCCTCTTCCAAATCATTAATATATAATGTGAACAGTTGGGGTCCCAGCACAAATCCTTGTGGAACCTCACTAGTCACTGACTGCCAATCAGAAATAGACCCATTTATGCCAACTCTTTGCTTCCTATCTGCTAACCAGCTTTCTATCCATCTCAAGACATTACCTGCAATCCCATGTGCTTTAACTTTACATAGCAGTCTCATGAGACACCTTGTCGAAAACCTTCCAAAGTCTAAATAAACCACACCCACTGGTTCTCCTCGGCCAACTGTACTGGCTATACCCTCAAAAATTCCAATAGATTCATCAAGCATGGTTTTGTAAATCAATGTTGACTTTGTCTGATTATACCACTGCCTTCCAAATGCTGAGTTATGAAATCCTTGATAATGGACTCTAGCAACTTCCCCAGTACCGACGTTAGGCTCACTGGTCTATAGTTCCCTGTTTTCTCTCTACCTCCCTTTCTGAATAGCGGACTTACATTAGCTACCCTCCAATCTGTAGGAACTATTCCAGAGTCCAAAGAATTTTGGAAAATAACCACCAATGGATCTACTATTTCCAGGGCCACTTCCTTCAGTACTCTGGGATGAAGATTATCAGGACCTGGAGATTTATCCAACTTCAATCCCATCAATTTCCCCAAATCCGTTTCTCTACTGATGCTGATTTCCTTCAGCTCCTCACTAAAACATGTTTCTCTCAGACTTTTGGTACATTATTCATGTCTTCCTTTGTGAAGACTGAAGCAAAGTACAAATTTAATTCCTCAGCCATTTATTTATTCCCAGTTATGAATTCTCCCATTTCTGACTGTAAGGGGCCTACATTTGTTTTTGTCAATCTTTTTCTCTTTAAGAACCTATAGAAATTTTTACAGTCGGTTTTTATGTCCCCCGCTAGCTTACTTTCGTACTCCCTATTTCCCTTCTTAATCAATCCCTTGGTCCTCCTTTGCTAAATTTTAAACTGCTCCCAATCCTCAGGCCTATTGCTTTTTCTTGCCAATTTGTAGCTTCTTCCTTGAATGGGATGCTATCTCTAATTCCCATTGTAGAGCCATGGTTTGGCTAGAATTCCCTGACCACTCTCGCATCAAACAGGAATAAACAACTTCTGGAGTTCACCTATTCATTCTTTAAATGCCTGCCATTTCCTTTCCACCGTCTTTCCTTTCAGTAATGTTTCCCAGTCCCTCACGGCCAATTCATGCCTCACACCATCATAGTTACCTTTACTGAGATTCAGGACCCTGGTCTCAGAATTAACTACCTCACTATACACCTTGACGAAGAATTCTACCATATTATGGTCACTCATCTCCAAGGGTTCTCCCACAACTCGATTGCCAACTAATCCTTTCTCATTCTTTTTACTGTCCTTTCCTCTTGTTCTTAATGCCCCCTGCTCTGAATCCTTGCACAGGTTCCCATCCCCCTGCCATATTAGTTTAAACCCTCCTCAACCACTCTAGCAAGTAACCCCTCCAAGGACATCAGTCCCGATCCTGCCCAGGTGTAACCCGTCCAGTTTGTACAGGTCCCTCCTCCCCCAGAACCGGTCCCAATGCCCTAGGAATCTGAAACTCTTCCCCTCGCACCATTTTTTCAGCCAGGTATTCATCCTATATATCCTGCTGTTTCTACTCTGCCTAGCACGTGGCACAGGCAATAATCCTGAGATCACTATCTTTGCGGTCCTACTTTTCAGCTGGCTTCCTAGCTCCCTAAACTCAGCTTTTAGGACCTCACCCCTTTTTATACCTATGTCATTTGTACCAAAGTGTACAACGACCACTGGCTGTTCACCCTCCCCCTTCACAATGTCCTGCAGCCACTCCGAGACTGGTGTCCTTTGAGACCATAAGACATAGGAGCAGAATTAGGCCACTCGGCCCATCGAGTCTGCTCCGCCATTCAATCATGGCTGATATTTTTCACATCCCCATTCTTCTGCCTTTTCCCCATAACCCCTGATCCCCTTATTCATCAAGAACCTATCTATCTCTGTCTTAAAGACACTCAATGACCTGGCCTCCACAGCCTTCTGCAGCAAAGAGTTCCACAGATTCACCACTCTCTGGCTGAAGAAATTCCTCCTCATCTCTGTTTTAAAGGATCGCCCCTTTAGCCTGAGGTTGTGCCCTCTGGTTCTAGTTTTTCCTGCTAGTGGAAAGATCCTCTCCCACGTCCACTCTATCCAGGCCTCGCAGTATCCTGTAAGTTTCAATAAGATCCCCCCTCATCCTTCTAAACTCCAATGAGCACAGACCCAGAGTCCTCAACCGTTCCTCATTCCTTTAGGGAAGAAAATCTGCCGTCCTTACCCGGTCTGGCCGACATGTGACTCCAGAGCCACAGCAATGTGGCTGATTCTCAACTGTCCTCTGAACAAGGGCAACTAGGGATGGGCAGTAATGTTGTCCCAGCCAGCGACGCCCATGTCCCACGAATGAATTTTTAAAAATCATGTTGGTTCTGCATAATTGAGGAGTAGGGTGGGGGGATGTGTGGGTGGGTGGGGGGTGGGTGGGGGAGATGGGTGGGTGGGTAGGGGGTGGGGAGATGTGTGGGGGTGGGGTGGGGGTGGGGGAGATGGGTGGGTGGGGGGGGTTGGTGGGGGGTGTGGAGGTGGCCGATGTGGTTAACTGTTATAATGGGCCAAGATATCCATGAGCCCCCTCATGTCAGAGGTGGGGGAATGCAGAATAGGGGGATAAATGCTCCTAGTTCTATACTCTGCAGTTAACTCATCTCAGCATTGCCAATTTCCTCAGCTAAGGTGGGTAACGGAGAGATACTAACTTGCCCGGAGAGTGTATGAGACGGTGCAGCGATAGCGCTGGGCCCGGCTGTGACGCTCTTTCGCCTGAGTGGCTAACCGGCATCTACTGTCACGGTTCACCCGCACGGCACGGTGGCACAGTGGGTTAGCACTGCTGCCTCACGGCACCAGGGACCCGGGTTCGATTCCCGGCTTGGGTCACTGTCTGTGTGGAGTTTGCACGTTCTCCCTATGTCTACGTGGGTTTCCTCCGGGTGCTCCGGTTTCCTCCCACACTCCAAAGATGTGTGGGTTAGGTGGATTGGCCGTGCTAAACTGCCCCTTAGTGTCAGGGGGATTAGCAGCATAAATATGTGGGGTTATGGGGTTAGGGCCTGGGTGGGATTGTGGTCGGTGCAGACTCGATGGGCCGAATGGCCTCCTTCTGCACTACAGAATTCTATGAACTCAATCATTCAGTCCATTGCATCTGTTCCATCATTCAATAAGATCATTACTGATCTGATGTGATGTCACGGTGGCACAGTGGGTTAGCACTGCTGCCCCACAGCGCCAGGGACCTGGGTTCGATTCCCGGCTCGGGTCACTGTCTGTGTGGAGTCTGCACGTTCTCCTCGTGTCTGTGTGGGTTTCCTCCGGGTGCTCCGGTTTCCTCCAAAACTCCAAAGGTGTGCGGGTTAGGTGCATTGGCCATGCTCAATTGCGCCTTGGTGTCAGGGGATTAGCAGGGTAAATACATGGGGTTGCAGGGATAGGACCTGGGTGGGATTGTGGTCGGTGCAGACGCGATGGGCCGAATGTCCTCCTCCTGGACTGTAGGGATTCTATGAATTGGTTGTGGCATGGGGGTCGTGACTTCCACCCTGAGTGAGGACCCTTCAGCAGAGTAAAAGAGTTAAAAATGACAAGAAAGCAAATCCTCCTCAGCAATTGAGCTGCCGTGTGGCTGGCGATCGAAACACCCTCTGGATTTTATAACAATGCAAATTGTGTTCTCAGTGATTTGAGTCGAAAATCAATTTAGAATCACAACAGGGTCATGATATTCCTACAAAGAGGCGTCGGAAGAAACCACCCAGCAGTTCCAGGCAGGGTTTTCTGTGTGTGTGCCCGGGTGCCGGCCTGGCTTACACTCAACTTGTTTTGGACATCCAAACAGGTTCATGACCTACTTATCTGTTTGTTTATACAGATCTTTTCCATTCTTCACTCTTATCTCCATCCTCTCCTGACACTCAGCCTCACGCTGTGACACTGTGCAGGTTCAGACCTGAAAACTGCTCCTTTGGGCAATGTAAGACTAATTAATGTAACGCAAGGCTAACGGTGGCACTGCCTGAGCCGTTGGGGGCATCGCTGATGAGAGATTGTTTCCCTGCCGCGGGGGTGGCGGGGGGCGGGGGCGGGGGGGGGTGGCGGGGGGCCGAATCTCACTGGCTGAACATTCCCAAGTCTATCGAGGTCATGTGAAGTATGTCCACCTCGGCCTTGGTCAACAGAGCACATTCCCAATATGGAACCTCAGGCCACCTTGGTCAGCGTGGCTCATAGAATCATAGAATCCCTACAGTACAGAAGGAGGCCATTCGGCCCATCGAGTCTGCACCGACCACAATCCCACCCTATTCCCGTAACCCCACATATTTAACTTGCTAATCACCCCGAAACTAGGGTCAATTTAGCACGGCCAATCAACCTAACCCGCACATCTTTGGACTGTGGAAGGAAACTGGAGCACCCGGAGGAAACCCGGGAAGAGCGTGCAGACTCCACACAGATAGCGACCCAAGCCAGTAATCGAACCCGGGTCCCTGCCGTTGTACGGCAGCAGTGCTAATCACTGTGCTAGCAATCCGCCCATCCCTAATTGCCCTTGTTCAGAGAGCAGCTGAGAGTCAACCCCATTGCTGTGGCTTTGGAGTCACATGTAGGCCAGACCGGGTAAGGACGGCAGATTTCCTTCCCTAAAGGGACATTAGTGACCCAGATGGGTTTTTCCAACAATGGTTTCATGGTCATCAGTAGATTCTTAATTCCAGATATCTTTTATTGAATTCAAATTCCACCATCTGCCGTGGCGGGATTCGAACCCGGGTCCCCAGAACATTAGCTGGGTTTCTGGCTCAATAGTCCAGCGATAATATCACTGGGCCATCGCCTCCCAATAAGTCAGCAATTGGAGAAGGTTTTGAAGATATTTGTGAGGGTGCGTGCTCCCGGATCGCCCTCCCCGCTGAAAGGGGCAGACCCCCTGGGGGAGGATCAGGCAGAGAGTGTGAGGAAGTGAGTGTCGATCACGGTCTGGCAAGTAGCCTCCTGGATAGTGGAGGTGGCGGTTGTCAGGCAGGAGATAATGAGCAGAAATCTGGGTGCATTTTGCTAGGAGTTGATTTTAGCCTAATGAGAGATAGAATCCTCCGGCAAGCTGACCTACATTTCCAGCAATTACATCGCTGAGCGCCAACAAAGAAATGTTCCGAACTGTTCTATTTCCAGCCCCTTCAATTTGGCAGTGTCATTTTCAAGGAGCTTTGTTTTTCGCTCTGTTCAGGAAGCTGCGGCAGTGCCTTTGTTTAAATCGGTGCCGGCAGTAATTATTAAACAGTAAAAACACCGGCATTCTCCACCTCCAACCAGAGCTGCCGTGAGGTCCCCGGTGCCCAACCACCTCAATGCTGCCGATTAGTTTCTCTGTGTGTGCTGTCCATCCAGACCAGGCGCCACTCCTACAGTGATCCCCCCCCCCAAATCCAACCGCCCCCCGACTCCGAACCCCAAACCTGTTCCGAGTACCCCCCTACTCTGACCCCTCTCCACTCCGACCCTCCCTCTCTGAACTCCCACAATCCAAACCCCCCTGATCCAACCCCCCACTGCACCGAGCCCCCCTGCTCCGCCCCCCTGTTTTGCCCCCCCCCCGCTCTGATACCCTCCCCACCGACCCCCCCTGCTTCACCCCACCTGCTCCACCCCCGTGCTCTGCCCCCCCATTCCGACCACCCCCCGCTGCACCGATCGCCCCTGCTTCGCTCCTCCCCCGCTCTGATCCCCCTCCACTGACCCCCCCCGCTTCACCCACCCCGCTCCACCCGCCTTGCTCAGCCCCCCTGCTCCACCCCCCTTGCTCCACTCCCTGCTCTGCCCCCCACTCCGATCCCCCCTCCACCGACCCCCCCTGCTTCACCCCCCCCTGCTCCGCCCCCCGCTCCGATCCCCCCTCCACTGACCCCCCCCGCTTCACCCCCCTGCTCCGCCCCCCCGCTCCGATCCCCCCTCCACCGACCCCCCCGCTTCACCCCCCTGCTCCGCCCCCTTTCTCCACCCCCCTTGCTCCGCCCCCTGCTCTGCCCCCCCCCCCCCCGCTCCGATCCCCCCCGGCTCTGATCCCCCCACAATTACCCATCCCACTCCGACCCCCTCCACTCTGACCCCCTGCTCCGCCCTCCCCAGCCTCATTCCCCCCCCACTCCAACCCCCTCCTGCTCTGACCCCTCCTGATCCAACCCCCCCTGCTCTAACCCCCCCCCTGCTCAAACCTCCTCCCTGCTCAAACCCCCCTACTCTGAACCACGCCCCCTGCTCTGAAGGGTCGGCTCAGTCTGGGGCCACATTCAGGTTCAGATACAGGGGAAGTTGTAACAGTGTTATTCACAAGTACACATCCTGACCAACATTAATCTCTCAGGAGAATGGCGGAGCAGGCTCGAAGGGCCAAATAGCCTACTCCTGCTTCTCGTTTCTAAGTTTCTAAATCCTGACCAACGTTAGTCCCTCAGATGCCGGTTAAGCAGACATTCTGGTCATTGTCACCTTGCTGTTTGTGGGATCTTGCTGTGCACCGGTTGGCTGCTGGGCTTTCTGTATCCCAACAATCCAAACTTTATTTGTGTAAAACAGTTTCCAACATCCTTCAGTCCAAAGAGTCTTCCAAAGATGTGCGGGTTAGGGGGATTGGCCATGCTAAATTGCTCCTTAATATCAGGGGGATTAGCAGGGCAAAATACGTGGGGTTATGGGGATAGGGCCTGGGTGGGATTGTGGTTGGTGCAGACTCGATGGGCCGAATGGCCTCTTTCTGCTCTCATTAGGCTAACCAGTGTTCTGCCTCACAGCTTGATCTGCTCTGGAATGGGAAAATCGCCCCCTTCCCCGCAACCAAAATGAATAAATCTGTCAGTCTACAATAAAGAACTCTATTTTGTCCAGAATTGAATTCCTGTATCTCCGCAGCCTGGTAAGAATCTCCGATACAGACGGCCCACTTGTCAATTAAATAATTGATTGAAAAGAATGCAGTGATCAACCTATCAGATCAGCCGTGACATTGAGACTCTGATGTTGCGATCTCAAGATAATTATGGATAAGGGAGTCATCTGGCCTATCTTCCTTCATCCTTCCGGGGATTCCCTTTCCAAGCTCCAGTTGGTTCACCACATGATTCCACGATTCTCTTCTGTACTCTGGGAGTGCATCCCGTGTCCCTGTTCCTCACGGTGAGACCAGGGATTACCTGGTCTCCATTCTGTAATGATCTTTCCACTGCTCGGAACCTGTGATTCCCGGTCCTACTCTCTGAATTTTAATTTGAAGGCAGTATCTTCAAAATTTACTGTTTTCATCCCTTGTTAAATGTCACGTATCCATAAGACCATGAGGCACAGGAGCAGAATTAGGCCACTTGGCCCATCTAGCCTCTTAATGCCAGGGGGATTAGCGGGTAAATGGGGTAACAGGGATAGGGCCTGGCTGGGATTGTGGTCGGTGCAGACTCGATGGGCTGAATGGCCTCCTTCTGCACTGTAGGATTCTATGATTCTATGTTTCTATTCTTCCTCTAAAAGCGAATAGCCCTCACACTTCCCCACTCCATCTATCACCTGGTCCACTCCCGTAACCTGTCTACACCGCTTTACAGAGTCTTGTGTTCTCCTCACAGCTTACCTTCCCACCGAGCTTTGTATCATCACCAAACGTGGACATATTACCCTGGGCGGAGTCTGCACGTTCTCCCCGTGTCTGCGTGGGTTTCCTCCGGGTGCTCCGGTTTCCTCCCACAGTCCGAAAGACGTGGCTGGTTAGGGTGCATTGGCCGTGCTAAATTCTCCCTCAGTGTTACCCGAACAGGAGTGTGGCGACTAGGGGATTTTCACAGTAACTTCATTGCAGTGTTAATGTAAGCCTTACTTGTGACACGAATAAATAAACTATGAACATGTTTTTGCTGTTGTGGTGTCTTTTAATCGGGTCAATGCTTCCTTCCCCTGAACACTGTTAAATCTAGAGGCGAAATACTCAATTCTCGCTGTTGACAGAAATCTCCTTCTCCCCTTGGCTGTCAATTAAAACAGAAACTGATGCAAATTTATACAGAGCTTCTAGTGTGATGCGTTTGGCATTTTTTTTTGCGATTTGCACAATGCCAGGCTTGTTGTGTGCATTGGAAATGTGAACACGGCCGAGCAGTCATATTTTCTTAAATTAATATTTCATCTGGGGGGGGTTTACAGCAGTGATTGTGCTCCTTCTCCCGCTTATATTTTACACCCTCCATTACTTAGTGTTAATCCTTGGAATTAATTCAACAATCACGCAGCTGGTCTTCATAATGCTAAAGCCTCTCCGAGGACGGCAAAAGACTGCAAATTGCCTGGTGGAGATGGAGCAAACAGAAGCTGCTGGCAGGGAAGTACAACTCAAAAAATTGGCCAAATATTTGGGTTTAATCTGAGGGCGGCACGGTGGCACAGTGGGTTAGCACTGCTGCCTCACAGCGCCAGGGGCCCGGGTTCCATTCCCAGCACGGTGGCACAGTGGGTTAGCACTGCTGCCTCACAGCGCCAGGGGCCCGGGTTCCATTCCCGGCACGGTGGCACAGTGGGTTAGCACTGCTGCCTCACAGCGCCAGGGGCCCGGGTTCGATTCCCAGCATGGTGGCACAGTGGGTTAGCACTGCTGCCTCACAGCGCCAGGGGCCCGGGTTCGATTCCCAGCATGGTGGCACAGTGGGTTAGCACTGCTGCCTCACAGCGCCAGGGGCCCGGGTTCCATTCCCGGCACGGTGGCACAGTGGGTTAGCACTGCTGCCTCACAGCGCCAGGGGCCCGGGTTCGATTCCCAGCATGGTGGCACAGTGGGTTAGCACTGCTGCCTCACAGTGCCAGGGACCCGGGTTCGATTCCCAGCACGGTGGCACAGTGGGTTAGCACTGCTGCCTCACAGCGCCAGGGGCCCGGGTTCCATTCCCGGCAGGGTGGCACAGTGGGTTAGCACTGCTGCCTCACAGCGCCAGGGACCCGGGTTCGATTCCCAGCACGGTGGCACAGTGGGTTAGCACTGCTGCCTCACAGCGCCAGGGACCCAGGTTCCATTCCTGGCACGGTGGCACAGTGGTTAGCACTGCTGCCTCACAGTGCCAGGGACCCGGGTTCCATTCCCGGCTTGGGTCACTGATCTTATTTGATTTATTATTGTCACATGTATTGGTATACAGTGAAAAGTATTGTTTCTTGCGCGCTATACATACAAAGCATACCGTTCATAGAGAAGGAAAGGAGAGAGTGCAGAATGTAGTGTTACAGTCATAGCTAGGGTGTAGAGAAAGATCAACTTAATGCAGGGTAGGTCCATTCAAAAGTCTGACAGCAGCAGAGAAGGAGTTGTTCTTGAGTCTGTTGGTACGTGACCTCAGACTTTTGTATCTTTTTCCCAATGGAAGAAGGTGGAAGAGAGAATGTCCGGGATGCGTGGGGTCCTTAATTATGCTGGCTGCTTTGCCGAGGCAGCGGGAAGTGTAGACAGAGTCAATGGATGGGAGGCTGGTTTGCGTGATGGATTGGGCTACATTCATGACATTTTGTAGTTCCTTGCGGTCTTGGACAGAGCAGGAGCCCATACCAAGCTGTGATACAACCAGAAAGAATGCTTTCTATGGTGCATCTGTAAAAGTTGGTGAGAGTCGTAGCTGACATGCCAAATTTCCTTAGTCTTCTGAGAAAGTAGAGGTGTTGGTGGGGCTTTCTTAACTATAGTGTCGGCATGGGGGGACCAGGACAGGTTGTTGGTGATCTGGACACCTAGAAACTTGAAGCTCTCGACCCTTTCTACTTCGTCCCCGTGGATGTAGACAGGGGAATGTTCTCCTTTATGCTTCCTGAAGTCGATGACAATCTCCTTCGTTTTGTTGACATTGAGGGAGAGATTATTGTTGCCGCACCAGTTCACCAGATTCTCTATCTCTTTTTTATTCACAGAGTGAAACATTGCAAGTATGGAACTCCGAACGTAACCACAGCGACCAGCCCTGATAATCTGCAACACCATCACACAGTGAGACATTAAGAGCTAAATGTGCTACGAAGAATCTCTCATTGGTTGCCTAGCCCTCTCTCCTGGTAGCGGTGGCACAGTGGTTGGCACTGCTGCTTCACAGCGCCAGGGACCCGGGTTCGATTCCTGCCTCGGGTCACAGTCTGTGCGGAGTCTGCACGTTCTCCCCGTGTCTGCGTGGGTTTCCTCCGGGTGCTCCGGTTTCCTCCCACAGTCCAAAGACGCCGGTTGGGTGGATTGGCCATACTAAACTGTCCCTTAGTGTCCAGGGATGTGTACGTTAGAGGGATTAGTGGGGTAAATATATGGGGTTACGGGAATTGGACCTGGGTGGGATTGTTGTCGGTGCCGACTCAATGGACCGAATGGCCTCCTTCTGCACTGTAGGGATTCTAATGATTCTCCCCGTGTCTGCGTGGGTTTCCTCCGGGTGCTCCGGTTTCCTCCCACAGATTGAAAGACGTGCTGGTTAGGGTGCATCGGCCGTGCTAAATTCTCCCTCAGTGTTACCCGAACAGGTGCCGGAGTGTGTGGCGACTGGGGGATTTTCACAGTAACTTCATTGCAGTGTTAATGTAAGCCGACGTGTGACACTGATAAGGAAAGTTAAAAGCCCGTTGGCGGACAGTATGAAACGGGGGGTGAGGGAGCAGACCAGATTGACTGTCTGACTCTCCCTGGCGTCATCCCGAGGGACAGGTTTGTGTGGGTTGCAGTGGACTGGAGATTGGGTGGAAATGGCCTGTTCAGAATGACATTGCCTTTGGCCATTGGAGGGATTTGATGAATGCAGCTAAAAGGAAAGCAGCGTGCCTTTATTTAGAAGTCCGCGGCTGATGGATGGCGTTACAGTCCTGTTGAAGCATTGTCTGCAAGAGCCAACTGATGGATGATGTAATGGTTGTTGTCAGACACGAAACAGAGACAGATTTCAGGGACTCACTGACCCATGGAGGAAGCAAGGCTCCATATGCTGCAGATCACAAACAATTATTCCAATCCAAAACGCACCATAGCTTTTCCCGGAACACAGGCTGGGCAATGACAAAATACTGGCCTTGGGAAGCGAAATAATGTAAACACGAACTCTCCGCAACAGAACCAAGCAATAAAATCGATCAACTGAAAGAGATTCCAACTGTACTGTCTGTCTGCCAGCCATTCATCCTCCACGCACGCTCTCTCTATATTCCAGAGTTCCCGAAGGTGCTGACTCTCACTGGGATACAGTCCCTGAAGGTGCTGACTCTCACTGGGATGCAGTTCCTGAAGGTGCTGACTCTCACTGGGATACAGTTCCTGAAGGTGCTGACTCTCACTGGGATGCAGTTCCTGAAAGTGCTGCCTCTCACTGGGATACAGTTCCTGAAGGTGCTGACTCTCACTGGGATGCAGTTCCTGAAGGTGCTGACTCTCACTGGGACACAGTTCCTGAAGGTGCTGACTCTCACTGGGATACAGTTCCTGAAGGTGCTGACTCTCACTGGGACACAGTTCCTGAAGGTGCTGACTCTCACTGGGATACAGTTCCTGAAGGTGCTGACTCTCACTGGGATGCAGTTCCTGAAGGTGCTGACTCTCACTGGGATACAGTTCCTGAAGGTGCTGACTCTCACTGGGATGCAGTTCCTGAAGGTGCTGACTCTCACTGGGATACAGTTCCTGAAGGTGCTGACTCTCACTGGGATACAGTCCCTGAAGGTGCTGACTCTCACTGGGATACAGTTCCTGAAGGTGCTGACTCTCACTGGGATACAGTCCCTGAAGGTGCTGACTCTCACTGGGAGACAGTTCCTGAAGGTGCTGACTCTCACTGGGATGCAGTTCCTGAAGGTGCTGACTCTCACTGGGATACAGTTCCTGAAGGTACTGACTCACACTGGGATGCAGTTCCTGAAGGTGCTGACTCTCACTGGGATACAGTTCCTGAAGCTGCTGACTCTCACTGGGATACAGTTCCTGAAGGTGCTGACTCTCACTGGGATACAGTTCCTGAAGGTGCTGACTCTCACTGGGATACAGTTCCTGAAGGTGCTGACTCTCACTGGGATACAGTTCCTGAAGGTGCTGACTCTCACTGGGATACAGTTCCTGAAGGTGCTGACTCTCACTGGGATACAGTTCCTGAAGGTGCTGACTCTCACTGGGATACAGTTCCTGAAGGTGCTGACTCTCACTGGGATACAGTTCCTGAAGGTGCTGACTCTCACTGGGATACAGTTCCTGAAGGTGCTGACTCTCACTGGGGGACTGTTTCACAGTTTTCTGGGATATCTGTCAGACATGATTCACGGTATTAAGCATCATTTGAATATTTGAATGTGGATGTCACAACTGCATGTATGGTGTAAATAAAGTAACTAGGTGACAGGACTTTTCGCCTCCTTGGAGTTATTACAAATATTATAGCTTGTAACTGAGCCGTGTGTGTTCCACTCCCTGTATAAATTCAGTAGTGGCTGGATGTGGGGTTTAAAAATGTAGGCTGGCAGATTCCCTCGTTGCCCTCTTTATGGGGTCTCTTGTTCGGTAGCGGGGGAGCTGAGAAAGCCCAGCTGGTATTTTCAGGATGTGTGCATGGATGGCAAGCTTGGAATTGATTTGTCAATCCGGACTCACTCTTGGGAATTGGCTGGTGAGCTTCCTACCCTGAAGCACTGCAGTCCGTGTGGTGAAGGAGTTCCCATCACACTGCTAGTTTGAGAGCTTCCACCACTCGAACACAGTAATTAATGGAGGAACAGTGTTTCTTACAAAACGAAGGAGATTGTCATCGACTTCAGGAAGCGTAGAGGAGAACATTCCCCTGTCGACATCAAGGGGGACGAAGTAGAAAGGATCGAGAGCTTCAAGTTTTTAGGTGTCCAGATCACCAACAACCTGTCCTGGTCCCCCCATGCCGACACTATAGTTAAGAAAGCCCACCAACGCCTCTACTTTCTCAGAAGACTAAGGAAATTTGGCATGTCTGCTACGACTCTCACCAACTTTTACAGAGGCACCATAGAAAGCATTCTTTCTGGTTGTATCACAGCTTGGTATGGCTCCTGCTCTGCCCAAGACCGCAAGGAACTACAAAAGGTCGTGAATGTAGCCCAATCCATCACGCAAACCAGCCTCCCATCCATTGACTCTGTCTGCACTTCCTGCTGCCCCGGCAAAGCAGCCAGCATAATTAGGGACCCCACGCACCCCGGACATTGGGCGGCACGGTAGCACAGTGGTTAGCACTGCTGCTTCACAGCTCCATGGACCTGGGTTCGATTCCCGGCTCGGGTCACTGTCTGTGTGGAGTTTGCACATTCTCCTCGTGTCTGCGTGGGTTTCCTCCGGGTGCTCCGGTTTCCTCCCACAGTCCAAAGATGTGCGGGTTAGGTTGATTGGCTATGCTAAAATTGCCCCTTAGTGTCCTGAGATGCGTAGGTTAGAGGGATTAGCGGGTAAATATGTTGGGATAAGGGGGTAGGGCCGGGGTGGGATTGTGGTCGGTGCAGACTCGATGGGCCAAATGGCCTCTTTCTGCACTATAGGGCTTCTATGTATTCTATGTATTCTCTGTTCCACCTTCTTCCGTCGGGAGAAAGATACAAAAGTCACGTACCAACTGGCTCAAGAACAGTTTCTTCTCTGCTGCTGTCAGACTTTTGAATGGACCTACCTTGCATTAAGTGTATAAGATGTTGAGAGGTATTGATAGAGTGGATTCTCAGAGGCTTTTACCCAGGGCTGAAATGGTCGTCACGAGAGGCCACAGGTTTAGGGTGCTGGGGAGTAGGTATAGAGGAGATGTTCGGGGTAAGTTTTTCACTCAGAGGGTGGTGGGTGCGTGGAATCGGCTGCTGGTAGTGGTGGTGGAAGCGGATTTGATTGAGACTTTTAAGAGACTTTTGGATAGGTTCATGGAGGTTAGTAAGATAGAGGGTTATAGATGAGCCGAGAAGGTAAGGAAATTGTTTGGCGCAACTTGTGGGCCGAAGGGCCTGTTTGTGCTGTAGCTTTTCTATGTTCTATGTTTCTATGTTCTATTAAGTTGATCTCTCTCTACACCTCTGTAATAATGCAATGCCTGTGTTACACTCTGATACTCTGTAATAGAGCAATGCCTGTGTTACACTCTGTGTACTCTGTAATAGTGCAATGCCTGTGTTACACTCTGTGTACTCTGTAATAGTGCAATGCCTGTGTTACACTCTGATACTCTGTAATAGAGCAATGCCTGTGTTACACTCTGATACTCTGTAATAGAGCAATGCCTGTGTTACACTCTGTGTACTCTGTAATAGAGCAATGCCTGTGTTACACTCTGTGTACTCTGTAATAGAGCAATGCCTGTGTTACACTCTGTGTACTCTGTAATAGAGCAATGCCTGTGTTACACTCTGTGTACTCTGTAATAGAGCAATGCCTGTGTTACACTCTGTGTACTCTGTAATAGAGCAATGCCTGTGTTACACTCTGTGTACTCTGTAATAGTGCAATGCCTGTGTTACACTCTGTGTACTCTGTAATAGTGCAATGCCTGTGTTACACTCTGTGTACTGTGTAATAGAGCAATGCCTGTGTTACACTCTGTGTACTGTGTAATAGGGCAATGCCTGTGTTACACTCTGTGTACTCTGTAATAGAGCAATGCCTGTGTTACACTCTGTGTACTCTGTAATAGTGCAATGCCTGTGTTACACTCTGTGTACTGTGTAATAGAGCAATGCCTGTGTTACACTCTGTGTACTCTGTAATAGAGCAATGCCTGTGTTTCACTCTGTGTACTCTGTAATAGTGCAATGCCTGTGTTACACTCTGTGTACTGTGTAATAGAGCAATTCCTGTGTTACACTCTGTGTACTCTGTAATAGTGCAATGCCTGTGTTACACTCTGTGTACTCTGTAATAGTGCAATGCCTGTGTTACACTCTGTGTACTGTGTAATAGGGCAATGCCTGTGTTACACTCTGTGTACTCTGTAATAGAGCAATGCCTGTGTTACACTCTGTGTACTCTGTAATAGTGCAATGCCTGTGTTACACTCTGTGTACTGTGTAATAGGGCAATGCCTGTGTTACACTCTGTGTACTCTGTAATAGAGCAATGCCTGTGTTACACTCTGTGTACTCTGTAATAGAGCAATGCCTGTGTTACACTCTGTGTACTCTGTAATAGTGCAATGCCTGTGTTACACTCTGTGTACTGTGTAATAGGGCAATGCCTGTGTTACACTCTGTGTACTCTGTAATAGAGCAATGCCTGTGTTACACTCTGTGTACTCTGTAATAGAGCAATGCCTGTGTTACACTCTGATACTCTGTAATAGAGCAATGCCTGTGTTACACTCTGATACTCTGTAATAGTGCAATGTCTGTGTTACACTCTGTGTACTCTGTAATAGTACAATGCCTGTGTTACACTCTGTGTACTCTGTAATAGAGCAATGCCTGTGTTACACTCTGATACTCTGTAATAATGCAATGCCTGTGTTACACTCTGTGTACTCTGTAATAGTGCAATGCCTGTGTTACACTCTGATACTCTGTAATAATGCAATGCCTGTGTTACACTCTGTGTACTCTGTAATAGTGCAATGCCTGTGTTACACTCTGATACTCTGTAATAGTGCAATGTCTGTGTTACACTCTGTGTACTCTGTAATAGTACAATGCCTGTGTTACACTCTGTGTACTCTGTAATAGTGCAATGCCTGTGTTACACTCTGTGTACTCTGTAATAGAGCAATGCCTGTGTTACACTCTGTGTACTCTGTAATAGAGCAATGCCTGTGTTACACTCTGTGTACTCTGTAATAGTGCAATGTCTGTGTTACACTCTGTGTACTCTGTAATAGTGCAATGTCTGTGTTACACTCTGTGTACTCTGTAATAGTGCAATGTCTGTGTTACACTCTGTGTACTCTGTAATAGAGCAATGCCTGTGTTACACTCTGTGTACTCTGTAATAATGCAATGCCTGTGTTACACTCTGTGTACTCTGTAATAGTGCAATGCCTGTGTTACACTCTGTGTACTCTGTAATAGAGCAATGCCTGTGTTACACTCTGTGTACTCTGTAATAATGCAATGCCTGTGTTACACTCTGTGTACTCTGTAATAGTGCAATGCCTGTGTTACACTCTGTGTACTCTGTAATAGAGCAATGCCTGTGTTACACTCTGTGTACTCTGTAATAGTGCAATGCCTGTGTTACACTCTGTGTACTCTGTAATAGTGCAATGTCTGTGTTACACTCTGTGTACTCTGTAATAGAGCAATGCCTGTGTTACACTCTGTGTACTCTGTAATAGTACAATGCCTGTGTTACACTCTGTGCACTCTGTAATAGAGCAATGCCTGTGTTACACTCTGTGTACTCTGTAATAGAGCAATGCCTGTGTTACACTCTGTGTACTCTGTAATAGTGCAATTCCTGTGTTACACTCTGTGTACTCTGTAATAGAGCAATGCCTGTGTTACACTCTGTGTACTCTGTAATAGTGCAATGCCTGTGTTACACTCTGTGTACTCTGTAATAGAGGAATGCCCGTGTTACAGCCTGATACTCTGCAATAGAGCAATGCCTGTGTTACACTCTGTGTACTCTGTAATAGTGCAATGCCTGTGTTACACTCTGTGTACTGTGTAATAATGCAATGCCTGTGTTACACTCTGTGTACTCTGTAATAGTGCAATTCCTGTGTTACACTCTGTGTACTCTGTAATAGAGCAATGCCTGTGTTACACTCTGTGTACTCTGTAATAGAGCAATGCCTGTGTTACACTCTGTGTACTCTGTAATAGAGCAATGCCTGTGTTACACTCTGTGTACTCTGTAATAGAGCAATGCCTGTGTTACACTCTGTGTACTCTGTAATAGAGCAATGCCTGTGTTACACTCTGTGTACTCTGTAATAGTGCAATGCCTGTGTTACACTCTGTGTACTCTGTAATAGAGCAATGCCCGTGTTACACTCTGATACTCTGCAATAGAGCAATGCCTGTGTTACACTCTGTGTACTCTGTGATAATGCAATGCCTGTGTTACACTCTGTGTACTCTGTAATAGTGCAATGCCTGTGTTACACTCTGTGTACTCTGTAATAGTGCAATGCCTGTGTTACACTCTGTGTACTCTGTAATAGTGCAATGCCTGTGTTACACTCTGTGTACTCTGTAATAGAGCAATGCCTGTGTTACACTCTGTGTACTCTGTAATAGAGCAATGCCTGTGTTACACTCTGTGTACTCTGTAATAGTGCAATTCCTGTGTTACACTCTGTGTACTCTGTAATAGAGCAATGCCTGTGTTACACTCTGTGTACTCTGTAATAGTGCAATGCCTGTGTTACACTCTGTGTACTGTGTAATAATGCAATGCCTGTGTTACACTCTGTGTACTCTGTAATAGTGCAATTCCTGTGTTACACTCTGTGTACTCTGTAATAGAGCAATGCCTGTGTTACACTCTGTGTACTCTGTAATAGTGCAATGCCTGTGTTACACTCTGTGTACTGTGTAATAATGCAATGCCTGTGTTACACTCTGATACTCTGTAATAATGCAATGCCTGTGTTACACTCTGTGTACTCTGTAATAATGCAATTCCTGTGTTACACTCTGTGTACTCTGTAATAGAGCAATGCCTGTGTTACACTCTGTGTACTCTGTAATAGAGCAATGCCTGTGTTACACTCTGTGTACTGTGTAATAATGCAATGCCTGTGTTACACTCTGTGTACTCTGTAATAGTGCAATTCCTGTGTTACACTCTGTGTACTCTGTAATAGAGCAATGCCTGTGTTACACTCTGTGTACTCTGTAATAGTGCAATTCCTGTGTTACACTCTGTGTACTCTGTAATAGAGCAATGCCTGTGTTACACTCTGTGTACTGTGTAATAATGCAATGCCTGTGTTACACTCTGTGTACTCTGTAATAGTGCAATTCCTGTGTTACACTCTGTGTACTGTGTAATAATGCAATGCCTGTGTTACACTCTGTGTACTGTGTAATAGAGCAATGCCTGTGTTACACTCTGTGTACTGTGTAATAGTGCAATGCCTGTGTTACACTCTGTGTACTCTGTAATAATGCAATGCCTGTGTTACACTCTGTGTACTCTGTAATAGTGCAATTCCTGTGTTACACTCTGTGTACTGTGTAATAATGCAATGCCTGTGTTACACTCTGTGTACTGTGTAATAATGCAATTCCTGTGTTACACTCTGTGTACTCTGTAATAGTGCAATGCCTGTGTTACACTCTGATACTCTGTAATAGTGCAATTCCTGTGTTACACTCTGTGTACTCTGTAATAGAGCAATGCCTGTGTTACACTCTGTGTACTCTGTAATAGTGCAATTCCTGTGTTACACTCTGTGTACTCTGTAATAGAGCAATGCCTGTGTTACACTCTGTGTACTCTGTAATAATGCAATGCCTGTGTTACACTCTGTGTACTCTGTAATAGTGCAATGCCTGTGTTACACTCTGTGTACTCTGTAATAGTCCACTGCCTGTGTTACACTCTGATACTCTGTAATAGTACAATGCCTGTGTTACACTCTGACACTCTGTAATAGTACAAAGCCTGTGTTACACTTTGTGTACTCTGGAATAGTGCAATTCCTGTGTTACACTCTGTGTACTCTGTAATAGTGCAATTCCTGTGTTACACTCTGTGTACTCTGTAATAGAGCAATGCCTGTGTTACACTCTGTGTACTCTGTAATAGTGCAATGCCTGTGTTACACTCTGTGTACTCTGTAATAGTCCACTGCCTGTGTTACACTCTGTGTACTGTGTAATAATGCAATGCCTGTGTTACACTCTGTGTACTCTGTAATAGTGCAATTCCTGTGTTACACTCTGTGTACTCTGTAATAGAGCAATGCCTGTGTTACACTCTGTGTACTCTGTAATAGAGCAATGCCTGTGTTACACTCTGTGTACTCTGTAATAGAGCAATGCCTGTGTTACACTCTGTGTACTCTGTAATAGAGCAATGCCTGTGTTACACTCTGTGTACTCTGTAATAGAGCAATGCCTGTGTTACACTCTGTGTACTCTGTAATAGTGCAATGCCTGTGTTACACTCTGTGTACTCTGTAATAGAGCAATGCCCGTGTTACACTCTGATACTCTGCAATAGAGCAATGCCTGTGTTACACTCTGTGTACTCTGTAATAATGCAATGCCTGTGTTACACTCTGTGTACTCTGTAATAGTGAATTCCTGTGTTACACTCTGTGTACTCTGTAATAGTGCAATGCCTGTGTTACACTCTGTGTACTCTGTAATAGTGCAATGCCTGTGTTACACTCTGTGTACTCTGTAATAGAGCAATGCCTGTGTTACACTCTGTGTACTCTGTAATAGAGCAATGCCTGTGTTACACTCTGTGTACTGTGTAATAGTGCAATGCCTGTGTTACACTCTGTGTACTCTGTAATAATGCAATGCCTGTGTTACACTCTGTGTACTCTGTAATAGTGCAATGCCTGTGTTACACTCTGTGTACTCTGTAATAGAGCAATGCCTGTGTTACACTCTGTGTACTCTGTAATAGTGCAATGCCTGTGTTACACTCTGTGTACTCTGTAATAGAGCAATGCCTGTGTTACACTCTGTGTACTCTGTAATAGTACAATGCCTGTGTTACACTCTGTGCACTCTGTAATAGAGCAATGCCTGTGTTACACTCTGTGTACTCTGTAATAGAGCAATGCCTGTGTTACACTCTGTGTACTCTGTAATAGTGCAATTCCTGTGTTACACTCTGTGTACTCTGTAATAGAGCAATGCCTGTGTTACACTCTGTGTACTCTGTAATAGTGCAATGCCTGTGTTACACTCTGTGTACTCTGTAATAGAGGAATGCCCGTGTTACAGCCTGATACTCTGCAATAGAGCAATGCCTGTGTTACACTCTGTGTACTCTGTAATAGTGCAATGCCTGTGTTACACTCTGTGTACTCTGTAATAATGCAATGCCTGTGTTACACTCTGTGTACTCTGTAATAGTGCAATGCCTGTGTTACACTCTGTGTACTCTGTAATAGTGCAATGCCTGTGTTACACTCTGTGTACTCTGTAATAGTGCAATGCCTGTGTTACACTCTGTGTACTCTGTAATAGAGCAATGCCTGTGTTACACTCTGTGTACTCTGTAATAGAGCAATGCCTGTGTTACACTCTGTGTACTCTGTAATAGTGCAATTCCTGTGTTACACTCTGTGTACTCTGTAATAGAGCAATGCCTGTGTTACACTCTGTGTACTCTGTAATAGTGCAATGCCTGTGTTACACTCTGTGTACTGTGTAATAATGCAATGCCTGTGTTACACTCTGTGTACTCTGTAATAGTGCAATTCCTGTGTTACACTCTGTGTACTCTGTAATAGAGCAATGCCTGTGTTACACTCTGTGTACTCTGTAATAGTGCAATGCCTGTGTTACACTCTGTGTACTGTGTAATAATGCAATGCCTGTGTTACACTCTGATACTCTGTAATAATGCAATGCCTGTGTTACACTCTGTGTACTCTGTAATAATGCAATTCCTGTGTTACACTCTGTGTACTCTGTAATAGAGCAATGCCTGTGTTACACTCTGTGTACTCTGTAATAGAGCAATGCCTGTGTTACACTCTGTGTACTGTGTAATAATGCAATGCCTGTGTTACACTCTGTGTACTCTGTAATAGTGCAATTCCTGTGTTACACTCTGTGTACTCTGTAATAGAGCAATGCCTGTGTTACACTCTGTGTACTCTGTAATAGTGCAATTCCTGTGTTACACTCTGTGTACTCTGTAATAGAGCAATGCCTGTGTTACACTCTGTGTACTGTGTAATAATGCAATGCCTGTGTTACACTCTGTGTACTCTGTAATAGTGCAATTCCTGTGTTACACTCTGTGTACTGTGTAATAATGCAATGCCTGTGTTACACTCTGTGTACTGTGTAATAGAGCAATGCCTGTGTTACACTCTGTGTACTGTGTAATAGTGCAATGCCTGTGTTACACTCTGTGTACTCTGTAATAATGCAATGCCTGTGTTACACTCTGTGTACTCTGTAATAGTGCAATTCCTGTGTTACACTCTGTGTACTGTGTAATAATGCAATGCCTGTGTTACACTCTGTGTACTGTGTAATAATGCAATTCCTGTGTTACACTCTGTGTACTCTGTAATAGTGCAATGCCTGTGTTACACTCTGATACTCTGTAATAGTGCAATTCCTGTGTTACACTCTGTGTACTCTGTAATAGAGCAATGCCTGTGTTACACTCTGTGTACTCTGTAATAGTGCAATTCCTGTGTTACACTCTGTGTACTCTGTAATAGAGCAATGCCTGTGTTACACTCTGTGTACTCTGTAATAATGCAATGCCTGTGTTACACTCTGTGTACTCTGTAATAGTGCAATGCCTGTGTTACACTCTGTGTACTCTGTAATAGTCCACTGCCTGTGTTACACTCTGATACTCTGTAATAGTACAATGCCTGTGTTACACTCTGACACTCTGTAATAGTACAAAGCCTGTGTTACACTTTGTGTACTCTGGAATAGTGCAATTCCTGTGTTACACTCTGTGTACTCTGTAATAGTGCAATTCCTGTGTTACACTCTGTGTACTCTGTAATAGAGCAATGCCTGTGTTACACTCTGTGTACTCTGTAATAGTGCAATGCCTGTGTTACACTCTGTGTACTCTGTAATAGTCCACTGCCTGTGTTACACTCTGTGTACTGTGTAATAATGCAATGCCTGTGTTACACTCTGTGTACTCTGTAATAGTGCAATTCCTGTGTTACACTCTGTGTACTCTGTAATAGAGCAATGCCTGTGTTACACTCTGTGTACTCTGTAATAGAGCAATGCCTGTGTTACACTCTGTGTACTCTGTAATAGAGCAATGCCTGTGTTACACTCTGTGTACTCTGTAATAGAGCAATGCCTGTGTTACACTCTGTGTACTCTGTAATAGAGCAATGCCTGTGTTACACTCTGTGTACTCTGTAATAGTGCAATGCCTGTGTTACACTCTGTGTACTCTGTAATAGAGCAATGCCCGTGTTACACTCTGATACTCTGCAATAGAGCAATGCCTGTGTTACACTCTGTGTACTCTGTAATAATGCAATGCCTGTGTTACACTCTGCGTACTCTGTAATAGTGAATTCCTGTGTTACACTCTGTGTACTCTGTAATAGTGCAATGCCTGTGTTACACTCTGTGTACTCTGTAATAGTGCAATGCCTGTGTTACACTCTGTGTACTCTGTAATAGAGCAATGCCTGTGTTACACTCTGTGTACTCTGTAATAGAGCAATGCCTGTGTTACACTCTGTGTACTGTGTAATAGTGCAATGCCTGTGTTACACTCTGTGTACTCTGTAATAATGCAATGCCTGTGTTACACTCTGTGTACTCTGTAATAGTGCAATGCCTGTGTTACACTCTGTGTACTCTGTAATAGAGCAATGCCTGTGTTACACTCTGTGTACTCTGTAATAGTGCAATGCCTGTGTTACACTCTGTGTACTCTGTAATAGTGCAATGTCTGTGTTACACTCTGTGTACTCTGTAATAGAGCAATGCCTGTGTTACACTCTGTGTACTCTGTAATAGTACAATGCCTGTGTTACACTCTGTGCACTCTGTAATAGAGCAATGCCTGTGTTACACTCTGTGTACTCTGTAATAGAGCAATGCCTGTGTTACACTCTGTGTACTCTGTAATAGTGCAATTCCTGTGTTACACTCTGTGTACTCTGTAATAGAGCAATGCCTGTGTTACACTCTGTGTACTCTGTAATAGTGCAATGCCTGTGTTACACTCTGTGTACTCTGTAATAGAGGAATGCCCGTGTTACAGCCTGATACTCTGCAATAGAGCAATGCCTGTGTTACACTCTGTGTACTCTGTAATAGTGCAATGCCTGTGTTACACTCTGTGTACTGTGTAATAATGCAATGCCTGTGTTACACTCTGTGTACTCTGTAATAGTGCAATTCCTGTGTTACACTCTGTGTACTCTGTAATAGAGCAATGCCTGTGTTACACTCTGTGTACTCTGTAATAGAGCAATGCCTGTGTTACACTCTGTGTACTCTGTAATAGAGCAATGCCTGTGTTACACTCTGTGTACTCTGTAATAGAGCAATGCCTGTGTTACACTCTGTGTACTCTGTAATAGAGCAATGCCTGTGTTACACTCTGTGTACTCTGTAATAGTGCAATGCCTGTGTTACACTCTGTGTACTCTGTAATAGAGCAATGCCCGTGTTACACTCTGATACTCTGCAATAGAGCAATGCCTGTGTTACACTCTGTGTACTCTGTAATAATGCAATGCCTGTGTTACACTCTGTGTACTCTGTAATAGTGCAATGCCTGTGTTACACTCTGTGTACTCTGTAATAGTGCAATGCCTGTGTTACACTCTGTGTACTCTGTAATAGTGCAATGCCTGTGTTACACTCTGTGTACTCTGTAATAGAGCAATGCCTGTGTTACACTCTGTGTACTCTGTAATAGAGCAATGCCTGTGTTACACTCTGTGTACTCTGTAATAGTGCAATTCCTGTGTTACACTCTGTGTACTCTGTAATAGAGCAATGCCTGTGTTACACTCTGTGTACTCTGTAATAGTGCAATGCCTGTGTTACACTCTGTGTACTGTGTAATAATGCAATGCCTGTGTTACACTCTGTGTACTCTGTAATAGTGCAATTCCTGTGTTACACTCTGTGTACTCTGTAATAGAGCAATGCCTGTGTTACACTCTGTGTACTCTGTAATAGTGCAATGCCTGTGTTACACTCTGTGTACTGTGTAATAATGCAATGCCTGTGTTACACTCTGATACTCTGTAATAATGCAATGCCTGTGTTACACTCTGTGTACTCTGTAATAATGCAATTCCTGTGTTACACTCTGTGTACTCTGTAATAGAGCAATGCCTGTGTTACACTCTGTGTACTCTGTAATAGAGCAATGCCTGTGTTACACTCTGTGTACTGTGTAATAATGCAATGCCTGTGTTACACTCTGTGTACTCTGTAATAGTGCAATTCCTGTGTTACACTCTGTGTACTCTGTAATAGAGCAATGCCTGTGTTACACTCTGTGTACTCTGTAATAGTGCAATTCCTGTGTTACACTCTGTGTACTCTGTAATAGAGCAATGCCTGTGTTACACTCTGTGTACTGTGTAATAATGCAATGCCTGTGTTACACTCTGTGTACTCTGTAATAGTGCAATTCCTGTGTTACACTCTGTGTACTGTGTAATAATGCAATGCCTGTGTTACACTCTGTGTACTGTGTAATAGAGCAATGCCTGTGTTACACTCTGTGTACTGTGTAATAGTGCAATGCCTGTGTTACACTCTGTGTACTCTGTAATAATGCAATGCCTGTGTTACACTCTGTGTACTCTGTAATAGTGCAATTCCTGTGTTACACTCTGTGTACTGTGTAATAATGCAATGCCTGTGTTACACTCTGTGTACTGTGTAATAATGCAATTCCTGTGTTACACTCTGTGTACTCTGTAATAGTGCAATGCCTGTGTTACACTCTGATACTCTGTAATAGTGCAATTCCTGTGTTACACTCTGTGTACTCTGTAATAGAGCAATGCCTGTGTTACACTCTGTGTACTCTGTAATAGTGCAATTCCTGTGTTACACTCTGTGTACTCTGTAATAGAGCAATGCCTGTGTTACACTCTGTGTACTCTGTAATAATGCAATGCCTGTGTTACACTCTGTGTACTCTGTAATAGTGCAATGCCTGTGTTACACTCTGTGTACTCTGTAATAGTCCACTGCCTGTGTTACACTCTGATACTCTGTAATAGTACAATGCCTGTGTTACACTCTGACACTCTGTAATAGTACAAAGCCTGTGTTACACTTTGTGTACTCTGGAATAGTGCAATTCCTGTGTTACACTCTGTGTACTCTGTAATAGTGCAATTCCTGTGTTACACTCTGTGTACTCTGTAATAGAGCAATGCCTGTGTTACACTCTGTGTACTCTGTAATAGTGCAATGCCTGTGTTACACTCTGTGTACTCTGTAATAGTCCACTGCCTGTGTTACACTCTGTGTACTGTGTAATAATGCAATGCCTGTGTTACACTCTGTGTACTCTGTAATAGTGCAATTCCTGTGTTACACTCTGTGTACTCTGTAATAGAGCAATGCCTGTGTTACACTCTGTGTACTCTGTAATAGAGCAATGCCTGTGTTACACTCTGTGTACTCTGTAATAGAGCAATGCCTGTGTTACACTCTGTGTACTCTGTAATAGAGCAATGCCTGTGTTACACTCTGTGTACTCTGTAATAGAGCAATGCCTGTGTTACACTCTGTGTACTCTGTAATAGTGCAATGCCTGTGTTACACTCTGTGTACTCTGTAATAGAGCAATGCCCGTGTTACACTCTGATACTCTGCAATAGAGCAATGCCTGTGTTACACTCTGTGTACTCTGTAATAATGCAATGCCTGTGTTACACTCTGTGTACTCTGTAATAGTGAATTCCTGTGTTACACTCTGTGTACTCTGTAATAGTGCAATGCCTGTGTTACACTCTGTGTACTCTGTAATAGTGCAATGCCTGTGTTACACTCTGTGTACTCTGTAATAGAGCAATGCCTGTGTTACACTCTGTGTACTCTGTAATAGAGCAATGCCTGTGTTACACTCTGTGTACTCTGTAATAGTGCAATTCCTGTGTTACACTCTGTGTACTCTGTAATAGAGCAATGCCTGTGTTACACTCTGTGTACTCTGTAATAGTGCAATGCCTGTGTTACACTCTGTGTACTGTGTAATAATGCAATGCCTGTGTTACACTCTGTGTACTCTGTAATAGTGCAATTCCTGTGTTACACTCTGTGTACTCTGTAATAGAGCAATGCCTGTGTTACACTCTGTGTACTCTGTAATAGTGCAATGCCTGTGTTACACTCTGTGTACTGTGTAATAATGCAATGCCTGTGTTACACTCTGATACTCTGTAATAATGCAATGCCTGTGTTACACTCTGTGTACTCTGTAATAATGCAATTCCTGTGTTACACTCTGTGTACTCTGTAATAGAGCAATGCCTGTGTTACACTCTGTGTACTCTGTAATAGAGCAATGCCTGTGTTACACTCTGTGTACTGTGTAATAATGCAATGCCTGTGTTACACTCTGTGTACTCTGTAATAGTGCAATTCCTGTGTTACACTCTGTGTACTCTGTAATAGAGCAATGCCTGTGTTACACTCTGTGTACTCTGTAATAGTGCAATTCCTGTGTTACACTCTGTGTACTCTGTAATAGAGCAATGCCTGTGTTACACTCTGTGTACTGTGTAATAATGCAATGCCTGTGTTACACTCTGTGTACTCTGTAATAGTGCAATTCCTGTGTTACACTCTGTGTACTGTGTAATAATGCAATGCCTGTGTTACACTCTGTGTACTGTGTAATAGAGCAATGCCTGTGTTACACTCTGTGTACTGTGTAATAGTGCAATGCCTGTGTTACACTCTGTGTACTCTGTAATAATGCAATGCCTGTGTTACACTCTGTGTACTCTGTAATAGTGCAATTCCTGTGTTACACTCTGTGTACTGTGTAATAATGCAATGCCTGTGTTACACTCTGTGTACTGTGTAATAATGCAATTCCTGTGTTACACTCTGTGTACTCTGTAATAGTGCAATGCCTGTGTTACACTCTGATACTCTGTAATAGTGCAATTCCTGTGTTACACTCTGTGTACTCTGTAATAGAGCAATGCCTGTGTTACACTCTGTGTACTCTGTAATAGTGCAATTCCTGTGTTACACTCTGTGTACTCTGTAATAGAGCAATGCCTGTGTTACACTCTGTGTACTCTGTAATAATGCAATGCCTGTGTTACACTCTGTGTACTCTGTAATAGTGCAATGCCTGTGTTACACTCTGTGTACTCTGTAATAGTCCACTGCCTGTGTTACACTCTGATACTCTGTAATAGTACAATGCCTGTGTTACACTCTGACACTCTGTAATAGTACAAAGCCTGTGTTACACTTTGTGTACTCTGGAATAGTGCAATTCCTGTGTTACACTCTGTGTACTCTGTAATAGTGCAATTCCTGTGTTACACTCTGTGTACTCTGTAATAGAGCAATGCCTGTGTTACACTCTGTGTACTCTGTAATAGTGCAATGCCTGTGTTACACTCTGTGTACTCTGTAATAGTCCACTGCCTGTGTTACACTCTGTGTACTGTGTAATAATGCAATGCCTGTGTTACACTCTGTGTACTCTGTAATAGTGCAATTCCTGTGTTACACTCTGTGTACTCTGTAATAGAGCAATGCCTGTGTTACACTCTGTGTACTCTGTAATAGAGCAATGCCTGTGTTACACTCTGTGTACTCTGTAATAGAGCAATGCCTGTGTTACACTCTGTGTACTCTGTAATAGAGCAATGCCTGTGTTACACTCTGTGTACTCTGTAATAGAGCAATGCCTGTGTTACACTCTGTGTACTCTGTAATAGTGCAATGCCTGTGTTACACTCTGTGTACTCTGTAATAGAGCAATGCCCGTGTTACACTCTGATACTCTGCAATAGAGCAATGCCTGTGTTACACTCTGTGTACTCTGTAATAATGCAATGCCTGTGTTACACTCTGTGTACTCTGTAATAGTGAATTCCTGTGTTACACTCTGTGTACTCTGTAATAGTGCAATGCCTGTGTTACACTCTGTGTACTCTGTAATAGTGCAATGCCTGTGTTACACTCTGTGTACTCTGTAATAGAGCAATGCCTGTGTTACACTCTGTGTACTCTGTAATAGAGCAATGCCTGTGTTACACTCTGTGTACTCTGTAATAGTGCAATTCCTGTGTTACACTCTGTGTACTCTGTAATAGAGCAATGCCTGTGTTACACTCTGTGTACTCTGTAATAGTGCAATGCCTGTGTTACACTCTGTGTACTGTGTAATAATGCAATGCCTGTGTTACACTCTGTGTACTCTGTAATAGTGCAATTCCTGTGTTACACTCTGTGTACTCTGTAATAGAGCAATGCCTGTGTTACACTCTGTGTACTCTGTAATAGTGCAATGCCTGTGTTACACTCTGTGTACTGTGTAATAATGCAATGCCTGTGTTACACTCTGATACTCTGCAATAATGCAATGCCTGTGTTACACTCTGTGTACTCTGTAATAATGCAATTCCTGTGTTACACTCTGTGTACTCTGTAATAGAGCAATGCCTGTGTTACACTCTGTGTACTCTGTAATAGAGCAATGCCTGTGTTACACTCTGTGTACTGTGTAATAATGCAATGCCTGTGTTACACTCTGTGTACTCTGTAATAGTGCAATTCCTGTGTTACACTCTGTGTACTCTGTAATAGAGCAATGCCTGTGTTACACTCTGTGTACTCTGTAATAGTGCAATTCCTGTGTTACACTCTGTGTACTCTGTAATAGAGCAATGCCTGTGTTACACTCTGTGTACTGTGTAATAATGCAATGCCTGTGTTACACTCTGTGTACTCTGTAATAGTGCAATTCCTGTGTTACACTCTGTGTACTGTGTAATAATGCAATGCCTGTGTTACACTCTGTGCACTGTGTAATAGAGCAATGCCTGTGTTACACTCTGTGTACTGTGTAATAGTGCAATGCCTGTGTTACACTCTGTGTACTCTGTAATAATGCAATGCCTGTGTTACACTCTGTGTAATCTGTAATAGTGCAATTCCTGTGTTACACTCTGTGTACTGTGTAATAATGCAATGCCTGTGTTACACTCTGTGTACTGTGTAATAATGCAATGCCTGTGTTACACTCTGTGTACTCTGTAATAGTGCAATGCCTGTGTTACACTCTGATACTCTGTAATAGTGCAATTCCTGTGTTACACTCTGTGTACTCTGTAATAGAGCAATGCCTGTGTTACACTCTGTGTACTCTGTAATAGTGCAATTCCTGTGTTACACTCTGTGTACTCTGTAATAGAGCAATGCCTGTGTTACACTCTGTGTACTCTGTAATAATGCAATGCCTGTGTTACACTCTGTGTACTCTGTAATAGTGCAATGCCTGTGTTACACTCTGTGTACTCTGTAATAGTCCACTGCCTGTGTTACACTCTGATACTCTGTAATAGTACAATGCCTGTGTTACACTCTGACACTCTGTAATAGTACAAAGCCTGTGTTACACTTTGTGTACTCTGTAATAGTGCAATTCCTGTGTTACACTCTGTGTACTCTGTAATAGTGCAATTCCTGTGTTACACTCTGTGTACTCTGTAATAGAGCAATGCCTGTGTTACACTCTGTGTACTCTGTAATAGTGCAATGCCTGTGTTACACTCTGTGTACTCTGTAATAGTCCACTGCCTGTGTTACACTCTGATACTCTGTAATAGTGCAATGCCTGTGTTACACTCTGTGTACTCTGTAATAATGCAATGCCTGTGTTACACTCTGTGTACTCTGTAATAATGCAATGCCTGTGTTACACTCTGACACTCTGTAAGAGTGCAATGCCTGTGTTACACTCTGTGTACTCTGTAATAATGCAATGCCTGTGTTACACTCTGTGTACTCTGTAATAGAGCAATGCCTGTGTTACACTCTGTGTACTCTGTAATAGAGCAATGCCTGTGTTACACTCTGTGTACTCTGTAATAATGCAATGCCTGTGTTACACTCTGTGTACTCTGTAATAGTGCAATTCCTGTGTTACACTCTGTGTACTCTGTAATAATGCAATGCCTGTGTTACACTCTGTGTACTCTGTAATAGTGCAATTCCTGTGTTACACTCTGATACTCTGTAATAGAGCAATGCCTGTGTTACACTCTGTGTACTCTGTAATAATGCAATGCCTGTGTTACACTCTGATACTCTGTAATAATGCAATGCCTGTGTTACACTCTGTGTACTCTGTAATAGTGCAATTCCTGTGTTACACTCTGATACTCTGTAATAGTGCAATGCCTGTGTTACACTCTGTGTACTCTGTAATAGTGCAATTCCTGTGTTACACTCTGTGTACTCTGTAATAATGCAATGCCTGTGTTACACTCTGATACTCTGTAATAATGCAATGCCTGTGTTACACTCTGTGTACTCTGTAATAATGCAATGCCTGTGTTACACTCTGTGTACTCTGTAATAGAGCAATGCCTGTGTTACACTCTGTGTACTCTGTAATAGAGCAATGCCTGTGTTACACTCTGTGTACTCTGTAATAGTGTAATGCCTGTGTTACACTCTGATACTCTGTAATAGTGCAATGCCTGTGTTACACTCTGTGCACTCTGTAATAATGCAATGTCTGTGTTACACTCTGATACTCTGTAATAGTGCAATGCCTGTGTTACACTCTGATACTCTGTAATAGTGCAATGCCCGTGTTACACTCTGATACTCTGTAATAGTGCAATGCCTGTGTTACACTCTGATACTCTGTAATAGTGCAATGCCTGTGTTACACTCTGTGTACTCTGTAATAGAGCAATGCCTGTGTTTCACTCTGATACTCTGTAATAGAGCAATGCCTGTGTTACACTCTGTGTGCTCTGTAATAGAGCAATGCCTGTGTTTCACTCTGATACTCTGTAATAGAGCAATGCCTGTGTTACACTCTGATACTCTGTAATAGAGCAATGCCTGTGTTACACTCTGATACTCTGTAATAGAGCAATGCCTGTGTTACACTCTGTGTACTCTGTAATAGTGCAATGCCTGTGTTACACTCTGTGTGCTCTGTAATAGAGCAATGCCTGTGTTACACTCTGTGTGCTCTGTAATAGTGCAATGCCTGTGTTACACTCTGTGTACTCTGTAATAGAGCAATGCCTGTGTTACACTCTGATACTCTGTAATAGAGCAATGCCTGTGTTACACTCTGTGTACTCTGTAATAGAGCAATGCCTGTGTTTCACTCTGATACTCTGTAATAGAGCAATGCCTGTGTTACACTCTGATACTCTGTAATAGAGCAATGCCTGTGTTACACTCTGATACTCTGTAATAGAGCAATGCCTGTGTTACACTCTGATACTCTGTAATAGAGCAATGCCTGTGTTACACTCTGTGTGCTCTGTAATAGAGCAATGCCTGTGTTTCACTCTGATACTCTGTAATAGAGCAATGCCCGTGTTACACTCTGTGTGCTCTGTAATAGAGCAATGCCTGTGTTTCACTCTGATACTCTGTAATAGAGCAATGCCCGTGTTACACTCTGTGTGCTCTGTAATAGAGCAATGCCTGTGTTACACTCTGATACTCTGTAATAGAGCAATGCCTGTGTTACACTCTGATACTCTGTAATAGAGCAATGCCTGTGTTACACTCTGATACTCTGTAATAGAGCAATGCCTGTGTTACACTCTGTGTGCTCTGTAATAGAGCAATGCCTGTGTTTCACTCTGATACTCTGTAATAGAGCAATGCCTGTGTTACACTCTGTGTGCTCTGTAATAGAGCAATGCCTGTGTTTCACTCTGATACTCTGTAATAGAGCAATGCCTGTGTTACACTCTGTGTGCTCTGTAATAGAGCAATGCCTGTGTTTCACTCTGATACTCTGTAATAGTGCAATGCCTGTGTTTCACTCTGTGTACTCTGTAATAGAGCAATGCCCGTGTTACACTCTGTGTGCTCTGTAATAGAGCAATGCCTGTGTTTCACTCTGATACTCTGTAATAGAGCAATGCCTGTGTTTCACTCTGATACTCTGTAATAGAGCAATGCCTGTGTTACACTCTGATACTCTGTAATAGTGCAATGCCTGTGTTACACTCTGTGTACTCTGTAATAGAGCAATGCCTGTGTTACACTCTGATACTCTGTAATAGTGCAATGCCTGTGTTACACTCTGATACTCTGTAATAGAGCAATGCCTGTGTTACACTCTGTGTACTCTGTAATAGAGCAATGCCTGTGTTACACTCTGATACTCTGTAATAGTGCAATGCCTGTGTTACACTCTGATACTCTGTAATAGAGCAATGCCTGTGTTACACTCTATGTACTCTGTAATAGTGCAATGCCTGTGTTACACTCTGTGTACTCTGTAATAGAGCAATGCCTGTGTTACACTCTGTGTACTCTGTAATAGAGCAATGCCTGTGTTACACTCTGTGTACTCTGTAATAGAGCAATGCCTGTGTTACACTCTGATACTCTGTAATAGTGCAATGCCTGTGTTACACTCTGTGTACTCTGTAATAGAGCAATGCCTGTGTTACACTCTGATACTCTGTAATAGTGCAATGCCTGTGTTACACTCTGATACTCTGTAATAGAGCAATGCCTGTGTTACACTCTGTGTACTCTGTAATAGAGCAATGCCTGTGTTACACTCTGATACTCTGTAATAGTGCAATGCCTGTGTTACACTCTGATACTCTGTAATAGAGCAATGCCTGTGTTACACTCTATGTACTCTGTAATAGTGCAATGCCTGTGTTACACTCTGTGTACTCTGTAATAGAGCAATGCCTGTGTTACACTCTGTGTACTCTGTAATAGAGCAATGCCTGTGTTACACTCTGTGTACTCTGTAATAGAGCAATGCCTGTGTTACACTCTGTGTACTCTGTAATAGTGCAATGTCTGTGTTACACTCTGTGTACTCTGTAATAGAGCAATGCCTGTGTTACACTCTGTGGACTCTGTAATAGTGCAATGCCTGTGTTACACTCTGATACTCTGTAATAGTGCAATGCCTGTGTTACACTCTGTGTACTCTGTAATAGTGCAATGCCTGTGTTACACTCTGTGTACTCTGTAATAGAGCAATGCCTGTGTTACACTCTGATACTCTGTAATAGTACAATGCCTGTGTTACACTCTGTGTACTCTGTAATAGGGCAATTCCTGTGTTACACTCTGATACTCTGTAATAGAGCAATGCCTGTGTTACACTCTGATACTCTGTAATAGTGCAATGCCTGTGTTACACTCTGATACTCTGTAATAATGCAATGCCTGTGTTACACTCTGTGTACTGTGTAATAGTGCAATGCCTGTGTTACACTCTGTGTACTCTGTAATAGAGCAATGCCTGTGTTACACTCTGATACTCTGTAATAGAGCAATGCCTGTGTTACACTCTGATACTCTGTAATAGAGCAATGCCTGTGTTACACTCTGTGTACTCTGTAATAGGGCAATGCCTGTGTTACACTCTGATACTCTGTAATAGAGCAATGCCTGTGTTACACTCTGATACTCTGTAATAGAGCAATGCCTGTGTTACACTCTGATACTCTGTAATAGAGCAATGCCTGTGTTACACTCTGATACTCTGTAATAGGGCAATGCCTGTGTTACACGCTGATACTCTGTAATAGAGCAATGCCTGTGTTACACTCTGTGTACTCTGTAATAGGGCAATGCCTGTGTTACACTCTGATACTCTGTAATAGTGCAATGCCTGTGTTACACTCTGATACTCTGTAATAGAGCAATGCCTGTGTTACACTCTGTGTACTCTGTAATAGAGCAATGCCTGTGTTACACTCTGATACTCTGTAATAGTGGAATGCCTGTGTTACACTCTGTGTACTCTGTAATAGAGCAATGCCTGTGTTACACTCTGATACTCTGTAATAGAGCAATGCCTGTGTTACACTCTGATACTCTGTAATAGGGCAATGCCTGTGTTACACTCTGATACTCTGTAATAGAGCAATGCCTGTGTTACACTCTGTGTACTCTGTAATAGGGCAATGCCTGTGTTACACTCTGATACTCTGTAATAGAGCAATGCCTGTGTTACACTCTGTGTACTCTGTAATAGTGCAATGCCTGTGTTACACTCTGTGTACTCTGTAATAGTGCAATGCCTGTGTTACACTCTGTGTACTCTGTAATAGGGCAATGCCTGTGTTACACTCTGTGTACTCTGTAATAGGGCAATGTCTGTGTTACACTCTGTGTACTCTGTAATAGGGCAATGCCTGTGTTACACTCTGATACTCTGTAATAGAGCAATGCCTGTGTTACACTCTGTGTACTCTGTAATAGGGCAATGCCTGTGTTACACTCTGTGTACTCTGTAATAGAGCAATGTCTGTGTTACACTCTGTGTACTCTGTAATAGGGCAATGCCTGTGTTACACTCTGATACTCTGTAATAGAGCAATGCCTGTGTTACACTCTGTGTACTCTGTAATAGGGCAATGCCTGTGTTACACTCTGATACTCTGTAATAGAGCAATGCCTGTGTTACACTCTGTGTACTCTGTAATAGTGCAATGCCTGTGTTACACTCTGTGTACTCTGTGATAGAGCAATGCCTGTGTTTCACTCTGTGTACTCTGTAATAGTGCAATGCCTGTGTTACACTCTGTGTACTCTGTAATAGAGCAATGCCTGTGTTACACTCTGTGTACTCTGTAATAGTGCAATGCCTGTGTTACACTCTGTGTACTCTGTAATAGTGCAATGCCTGTGTTACACTCTGTGTACTGTGTAATAGAGCAATGCCTGTGTTTCACTCTGTGTACTCTGTAATAGGGCAATGCCTGTGTTACACTCTGATACTCTGTAATAGGGCAATGCCTGTGTTACACTCTGATACTCTGTAATAGAGCAATGCCTGTGTTACACTCTGTGTACTGTGTAATAATGCAATGCCTGTGTTACACTCTGATACTCTGTAATAGAGCAATGCCTGTGTTACACTCTGATACTCGGTAATAGAGCAATGCCTGTGTTACACTCTGATACTCGGTAATAGAGCAATGCCTGTGTTACACTCTGATACTCTGTAATAGAGCAATGTCCGTGTTACACTCTGTGTACTCTGTAATAGGGCAATGCCTGTGTTACACTCTGTGTACTCTGTAATAGAGCAATGCCTGTGTTACACTCTGTGTACTCTGTAATAGAGCAATGCCTGTGTTACACTCTGTGTACTGTGTAATAGGGCAATGCCTGTGTTACACTCTGTGTACTCTGTAATAGAGCAATGCCTGTGTTACACTCTGTGTACTCTGTAATAGTGCAATGCCTGTGTTACACTCTGATACTCTGTAATAGTGCAATGCCTGTGTTACACTCTGATACTCTGTAATAGTGCAATGCCTGTGTTACACTCTGTGTACTGTGTAATAGAGCAATGCCTGTGTTACACTCTGTGTACTCTGTAATAGTGCAATTCCTGTGTTACACTCTGATACTCTGTAATAGAGCAATGCCTGTGTTACACTCTGTGTACTGTGTAATAGGGCAATGCCTGTGTTACACTCTGTGTACTCTGTAATAATGCAATGCCTGTGTTACACTCTGTGTACTCTGTAATAGAGCAATGCCTGTGTTACACTCTGATACTCGGTAATAGAGCAATGCCTGTGTTACACTCTGATACTCGGTAATAGTGCAATGCCTGTGTTACACTCTGATACTCTGTAATAGAGCAATGCCTGTGTTACACTCTGTGTACTGTGTAATAGGGCAATGCCTGTGTTACACTCTGTGTACTCTGTAATAGTGCAATGCCTGTGTTACACTCTGATACTCTGTAATAGAGCAATGCCTGTGTTACACTCTGATACTCTGTAATAGAGCAATGCCTGTGTTACACTCTGATACTCTGTAATAGAGCAATGCCTGTGTTACACTCTGATACTCTGTAATAGAGCAATGCCTGTGTTACACTCTGATACTCTGTAATAGTGCAATGCCTGTGTTACACTCTGTGTACTCTGTAATAGTGCAATTCCTGTGTTACACTCTGTGTACTCTGTAATAATGCAATGCCTGTGTTACACTCTGATACTCTGTAATAATGCAATGCCTGTGTTACACTCTGTGTACTCTGTAATAATGCAATGCCTGTGTTACACTCTGTGTACTCTGTAATAGAGCAATGCCTGTGTTACACTCTGTGTACTCTGTAATAGAGCAATGCCTGTGTTACACTCTGTGTACTCTGTAATAGTGCAATGCCTGTGTTACACTCTGATACTCTGTAATAGTGCAATGCCTGTGTTACACTCTGTGCACTCTGTAATAATGCAATGTCTGTGTTACACTCTGATACTCTGTAATAGTGCAATGCCTGTGTTACACTCTGATACTCTGTAATAGTGCAATGCCCGTGTTACACTCTGATACTCTGTAATAGTGCAATGCCTGTGTTACACTCTGATACTCTGTAATAGTGCAATGCCTGTGTTACACTCTGATACTCTGTAATAGTGCAATGCCTGTGTTACACTCTGTGTACTCTGTAATAATGCAATGCCTGTGTTACACTCTGTGTACTCTGTAATAATGCAATGCCTGTGTTACACTCTGACACTCTGTAAGAGTGCAATGCCTGTGTTACACTCTGTGTACTCTGTAATAATGCAATGCCTGTGTTACACTCTGTGTACTCTGTAATAGAGCAATGCCTGTGTTACACTCTGTGTACTCTGTAATAGAGCAATGCCTGTGTTACACTCTGTGTACTCTGTAATAATGCAATGCCTGTGTTACACTCTGTGTACTCTGTAATAGTGCAATTCCTGTGTTACACTCTGTGTACTCTGTAATAATGCAATGCCTGTGTTACACTCTGTGTACTCTGTAATAGTGCAATTCCTGTGTTACACTCTGATACTCTGTAATAGAGCAATGCCTGTGTTACACTCTGTGTACTCTGTAATAATGCAATGCCTGTGTTACACTCTGATACTCTGTAATAATGCAATGCCTGTGTTACACTCTGTGTACTCTGTAATAGTGCAATTCCTGTGTTACACTCTGATACTCTGTAATAGTGCAATGCCTGTGTTACACTCTGTGTACTCTGTAATAGTGCAATTCCTGTGTTACACTCTGTGTACTCTGTAATAATGCAATGCCTGTGTTACACTCTGATACTCTGTAATAATGCAATGCCTGTGTTACACTCTGTGTACTCTGTAATAATGCAATGCCTGTGTTACACTCTGTGTACTCTGTAATAGAGCAATGCCTGTGTTACACTCTGTGTACTCTGTAATAGAGCAATGCCTGTGTTACACTCTGTGTACTCTGTAATAGTGCAATGCCTGTGTTACACTCTGATACTCTGTAATAGTGCAATGCCTGTGTTACACTCTGTGCACTCTGTAATAATGCAACGTCTGTGTTACACTCTGATACTCTGTAATAGTGCAATGCCTGTGTTACACTCTGATACTCTGTAATAGTGCAATGCCCGTGTTACACTCTGATACTCTGTAATAGTGCAATGCCTGTGTTACACTCTGATACTCTGTAATAGTGCAATGCCTGTGTTACACTCTGTGTACTCTGTAATAGAGCAATGCCTGTGTTTCACTCTGATACTCTGTAATAGAGCAATGCCTGTGTTACACTCTGTGTGCTCTGTAATAGAGCAATGCCTGTGTTTCACTCTGATACTCTGTAATAGAGCAATGCCTGTGTTACACTCTGATACTCTGTAATAGAGCAATGCCTGTGTTACACTCTGATACTCTGTAATAGAGCAATGCCTGTGTTACACTCTGTGTACTCTGTAATAGTGCAATGCCTGTGTTACACTCTGTGTGCTCTGTAATAGAGCAATGCCTGTGTTACACTCTGTGTGCTCTGTAATAGTGCAATGCCTGTGTTACACTCTGTGTACTCTGTAATAGAGCAATGCCTGTGTTACACTCTGATACTCTGTAATAGAGCAATGCCTGTGTTACACTCTGTGTACTCTGTAATAGAGCAATGCCTGTGTTTCACTCTGATACTCTGTAATAGAGCAATGCCTGTGTTACACTCTGATACTCTGTAATAGAGCAATGCCTGTGTTACACTCTGATACTCTGTAATAGAGCAATGCCTGTGTTACACTCTGATACTCTGTAATAGAGCAATGCCTGTGTTACACTCTGTGTGCTCTGTAATAGAGCAATGCCTGTGTTTCACTCTGATACTCTGTAATAGAGCAATGCCCGTGTTACACTCTGTGTGCTCTGTAATAGAGCAATGCCTGTGTTTCACTCTGATACTCTGTAATAGAGCAATGCCCGTGTTACACTCTGTGTGCTCTGTAATAGAGCAATGCCTGTGTTACACTCTGATACTCTGTAATAGAGCAATGCCTGTGTTACACTCTGATACTCTGTAATAGAGCAATGCCTGTGTTACACTCTGATACTCTGTAATAGAGCAATGCCTGTGTTACACTCTGTGTGCTCTGTAATAGAGCAATGCCTGTGTTTCACTCTGATACTCTGTAATAGAGCAATGCCTGTGTTACACTCTGTGTGCTCTGTAATAGAGCAATGCCTGTGTTTCACTCTGATACTCTGTAATAGAGCAATGCCTGTGTTACACTCTGTGTGCTCTGTAATAGAGCAATGCCTGTGTTTCACTCTGATACTCTGTAATAGTGCAATGCCTGTGTTTCACTCTGTGTACTCTGTAATAGAGCAATGCCCGTGTTACACTCTGTGTGCTCTGTAATAGAGCAATGCCTGTGTTTCACTCTGATACTCTGTAATAGAGCAATGCCTGTGTTTCACTCTGATACTCTGTAATAGAGCAATGCCTGTGTTACACTCTGATACTCTGTAATAGTGCAATGCCTGTGTTACACTCTGTGTACTCTGTAATAGAGCAATGCCTGTGTTACACTCTGATACTCTGTAATAGTGCAATGCCTGTGTTACACTCTGATACTCTGTAATAGAGCAATGCCTGTGTTACACTCTGTGTACTCTGTAATAGAGCAATGCCTGTGTTACACTCTGATACTCTGTAATAGTGCAATGCCTGTGTTACACTCTGATACTCTGTAATAGAGCAATGCCTGTGTTACACTCTATGTACTCTGTAATAGTGCAATGCCTGTGTTACACTCTGTGTACTCTGTAATAGAGCAATGCCTGTGTTACACTCTGTGTACTCTGTAATAGAGCAATGCCTGTGTTACACTCTGTGTACTCTGTAATAGAGCAATGCCTGTGTTACACTCTGATACTCTGTAATAGTGCAATGCCTGTGTTACACTCTGTGTACTCTGTAATAGAGCAATGCCTGTGTTACACTCTGATACTCTGTAATAGTGCAATGCCTGTGTTACACTCTGATACTCTGTAATAGAGCAATGCCTGTGTTACACTCTGTGTACTCTGTAATAGAGCAATGCCTGTGTTACACTCTGATACTCTGTAATAGTGCAATGCCTGTGTTACACTCTGATACTCTGTAATAGAGCAATGCCTGTGTTACACTCTATGTACTCTGTAATAGTGCAATGCCTGTGTTACACTCTGTGTACTCTGTAATAGAGCAATGCCTGTGTTACACTCTGTGTACTCTGTAATAGAGCAATGCCTGTGTTACACTCTGTGTACTCTGTAATAGAGCAATGCCTGTGTTACACTCTGTGTACTCTGTAATAGTGCAATGTCTGTGTTACACTCTGTGTACTCTGTAATAGAGCAATGCCTGTGTTACACTCTGTGGACTCTGTAATAGTGCAATGCCTGTGTTACACTCTGATACTCTGTAATAGTGCAATGCCTGTGTTACACTCTGTGTACTCTGTAATAGTGCAATGCCTGTGTTACACTCTGTGTACTCTGTAATAGAGCAATGCCTGTGTTACACTCTGATACTCTGTAATAGTACAATGCCTGTGTTACACTCTGTGTACTCTGTAATAGGGCAATTCCTGTGTTACACTCTGATACTCTGTAATAGAGCAATGCCTGTGTTACACTCTGATACTCTGTAATAGTGCAATGCCTGTGTTACACTCTGATACTCTGTAATAATGCAATGCCTGTGTTACACTCTGTGTACTGTGTAATAGTGCAATGCCTGTGTTACACTCTGTGTACTCTGTAATAGAGCAATGCCTGTGTTACACTCTGATACTCTGTAATAGAGCAATGCCTGTGTTACACTCTGATACTCTGTAATAGAGCAATGCCTGTGTTACACTCTGTGTACTCTGTAATAGGGCAATGCCTGTGTTACACTCTGATACTCTGTAATAGAGCAATGCCTGTGTTACACTCTGATACTCTGTAATAGAGCAATGCCTGTGTTACACTCTGATACTCTGTAATAGAGCAATGCCTGTGTTACACTCTGATACTCTGTAATAGGGCAATGCCTGTGTTACACGCTGATACTCTGTAATAGAGCAATGCCTGTGTTACACTCTGTGTACTCTGTAATAGGGCAATGCCTGTGTTACACTCTGATACTCTGTAATAGTGCAATGCCTGTGTTACACTCTGATACTCTGTAATAGAGCAATGCCTGTGTTACACTCTGTGTACTCTGTAATAGAGCAATGCCTGTGTTACACTCTGATACTCTGTAATAGTGGAATGCCTGTGTTACACTCTGTGTACTCTGTAATAGAGCAATGCCTGTGTTACACTCTGATACTCTGTAATAGAGCAATGCCTGTGTTACACTCTGATACTCTGTAATAGGGCAATGCCTGTGTCACACTCTGATACTCTGTAATAGAGCAATGCCTGTGTTACACTCTGTGTACTCTGTAATAGGGCAATGCCTGTGTTACACTCTGATACTCTGTAATAGAGCAATGCCTGTGTTACACTCTGTGTACTCTGTAATAGTGCAATGCCTGTGTTACACTCTGTGTACTCTGTAATAGTGCAATGCCTGTGTTACACTCTGTGTACTCTGTAATAGGGCAATGCCTGTGTTACACTCTGTGTACTCTGTAATAGGGCAATGTCTGTGTTACACTCTGTGTACTCTGTAATAGGGCAATGCCTGTGTTACACTCTGATACTCTGTAATAGAGCAATGCCTGTGTTACACTCTGTGTACTCTGTAATAGGGCAATGCCTGTGTTACACTCTGTGTACTCTGTAATAGAGCAATGTCTGTGTTACACTCTGTGTACTCTGTAATAGGGCAATGCCTGTGTTACACTCTGATACTCTGTAATAGAGCAATGCCTGTGTTACACTCTGTGTACTCTGTAATAGGGCAATGCCTGTGTTACACTCTGATACTCTGTAATAGAGCAATGCCTGTGTTACACTCTGTGTACTCTGTAATAGTGCAATGCCTGTGTTACACTCTGTGTACTCTGTAATAGAGCAATGCCTGTGTTTCACTCTGTGTACTCTGTAATAGTGCAATGCCTGTGTTACACTCTGTGTACTCTGTAATAGAGCAATGCCTGTGTTACACTCTGTGTACTCTGTAATAGTGCAATGCCTGTGTTACACTCTGTGTACTCTGTAATAGTGCAATGCCTGTGTTACACTCTGTGTACTGTGTAATAGAGCAATGCCTGTGTTTCACTCTGTGTACTCTGTAATAGGGCAATGCCTGTGTTACACTCTGATACTCTGTAATAGGGCAATGCCTGTGTTACACTCTGATACTCTGTAATAGAGCAATGCCTGTGTTACACTCTGTGTACTGTGTAATAATGCAATGCCTGTGTTACACTCTGATACTCTGTAATAGAGCAATGCCTGTGTTACACTCTGATACTCGGTAATAGAGCAATGCCTGTGTTACACTCTGATACTCGGTAATAGAGCAATGCCTGTGTTACACTCTGATACTCTGTAATAGAGCAATGTCCGTGTTACACTCTGTGTACTCTGTAATAGGGCAATGCCTGTGTTACACTCTGTGTACTCTGTAATAGAGCAATGCCTGTGTTACACTCTGTGTACTCTGTAATAGAGCAATGCCTGTGTTACACTCTGTGTACTGTGTAATAGGGCAATGCCTGTGTTACACTCTGTGTACTCTGTAATAGAGCAATGCCTGTGTTACACTCTGTGTACTCTGTAATAGTGCAATGCCTGTGTTACACTCTGATACTCTGTAATAGTGCAATGCCTGTGTTACACTCTGATACTCTGTAATAGTGCAATGCCTGTGTTACACTCTGTGTACTGTGTAATAGAGCAATGCCTGTGTTACACTCTGTGTACTCTGTAATAGTGCAATTCCTGTGTTACACTCTGATACTCTGTAATAGAGCAATGCCTGTGTTACACTCTGTGTACTGTGTAATAGGGCAATGCCTGTGTTACACTCTGTGTACTCTGTAATAATGCAATGCCTGTGTTACACTCTGTGTACTCTGTAATAGAGCAATGCCTGTGTTACACTCTGATACTCGGTAATAGAGCAATGCCTGTGTTACACTCTGATACTCGGTAATAGTGCAATGCCTGTGTTACACTCTGATACTCTGTAATAGAGCAATGCCTGTGTTACACTCTGTGTACTGTGTAATAGGGCAATGCCTGTGTTACACTCTGTGTACTCTGTAATAGTGCAATGCCTGTGTTACACTCTGATACTCTGTAATAGAGCAATGCCTGTGTTACACTCTGATACTCTGTAATAGAGCAATGCCTGTGTTACACTCTGATACTCTGTAATAGAGCAATGCCTGTGTTACACTCTGATACTCTGTAATAGAGCAATGCCTGTGTTACACTCTGATACTCTGTAATAGTGCAATGCCTGTGTTACACTCTGTGTACTCTGTAATAGTGCAATTCCTGTGTTACACTCTGTGTACTCTGTAATAATGCAATGCCTGTGTTACACTCTGATACTCTGTAATAATGCAATGCCTGTGTTACACTCTGTGTACTCTGTAATAATGCAATGCCTGTGTTACACTCTGTGTACTCTGTAATAGAGCAATGCCTGTGTTACACTCTGTGTACTCTGTAATAGAGCAATGCCTGTGTTACACTCTGTGTACTCTGTAATAGTGCAATGCCTGTGTTACACTCTGATACTCTGTAATAGTGCAATGCCTGTGTTACACTCTGTGCACTCTGTAATAATGCAATGTCTGTGTTACACTCTGATACTCTGTAATAGTGCAATGCCTGTGTTACACTCTGATACTCTGTAATAGTGCAATGCCCGTGTTACACTCTGATACTCTGTAATAGTGCAATGCCTGTGTTACACTCTGATACTCTGTAATAGTGCAATGCCTGTGTTACACTCTGTGTACTCTGTAATAGAGCAATGCCTGTGTTTCACTCTGATACTCTGTAATAGAGCAATGCCTGTGTTACACTCTGTGTGCTCTGTAATAGAGCAATGCCTGTGTTTCACTCTGATACTCTGTAATAGAGCAATGCCTGTGTTACACTCTGATACTCTGTAATAGAGCAATGCCTGTGTTACACTCTGATACTCTGTAATAGAGCAATGCCTGTGTTACACTCTGTGTACTCTGTAATAGTGCAATGCCTGTGTTACACTCTGTGTGCTCTGTAATAGAGCAATGCCTGTGTTACACTCTGTGTGCTCTGTAATAGTGCAATGCCTGTGTTACACTCTGTGTACTCTGTAATAGAGCAATGCCTGTGTTACACTCTGATACTCTGTAATAGAGCAATGCCTGTGTTACACTCTGTGTACTCTGTAATAGAGCAATGCCTGTGTTTCACTCTGATACTCTGTAATAGAGCAATGCCTGTGTTACACTCTGATACTCTGTAATAGAGCAATGCCTGTGTTACACTCTGATACTCTGTAATAGAGCAATGCCTGTGTTACACTCTGATACTCTGTAATAGAGCAATGCCTGTGTTACACTCTGTGTGCTCTGTAATAGAGCAATGCCTGTGTTTCACTCTGATACTCTGTAATAGAGCAATGCCCGTGTTACACTCTGTGTGCTCTGTAATAGAGCAATGCCTGTGTTTCACTCTGATACTCTGTAATAGAGCAATGCCCGTGTTACACTCTGTGTGCTCTGTAATAGAGCAATGCCTGTGTTACACTCTGATACTCTGTAATAGAGCAATGCCTGTGTTACACTCTGATACTCTGTAATAGAGCAATGCCTGTGTTACACTCTGATACTCTGTAATAGAGCAATGCCTGTGTTACACTCTGTGTGCTCTGTAATAGAGCAATGCCTGTGTTTCACTCTGATACTCTGTAATAGAGCAATGCCTGTGTTACACTCTGTGTGCTCTGTAATAGAGCAATGCCTGTGTTTCACTCTGATACTCTGTAATAGAGCAATGCCTGTGTTACACTCTGTGTGCTCTGTAATAGAGCAATGCCTGTGTTTCACTCTGATACTCTGTAATAGTGCAATGCCTGTGTTTCACTCTGTGTACTCTGTAATAGAGCAATGCCCGTGTTACACTCTGTGTGCTCTGTAATAGAGCAATGCCTGTGTTTCACTCTGATACTCTGTAATAGAGCAATGCCTGTGTTTCACTCTGATACTCTGTAATAGAGCAATGCCTGTGTTACACTCTGATACTCTGTAATAGTGCAATGCCTGTGTTACACTCTGTGTACTCTGTAATAGAGCAATGCCTGTGTTACACTCTGATACTCTGTAATAGTGCAATGCCTGTGTTACACTCTGTGTACTCTGTAATAGAGCAATGCCTGTGTTACACTCTGATACTCTGTAATAGTGCAATGCCTGTGTTACACTCTGATACTCTGTAATAGAGCAATGCCTGTGTTACACTCTATGTACTCTGTAATAGTGCAATGCCTGTGTTACACTCTGTGTACTCTGTAATAGAGCAATGCCTGTGTTACACTCTGTGTACTCTGTAATAGAGCAATGCCTGTGTTACACTCTATGTACTCTGTAATAGTGCAATGCCTGTGTTACACTCTGTGTACTCTGTAATAGAGCAATGCCTGTGTTACACTCTGTGTACTCTGTAATAGAGCAATGCCTGTGTTACACTCTGTGTACTCTGTAATAGAGCAATGCCTGTGTTACACTCTGATACTCTGTAATAGTGCAATGCCTGTGTTACACTCTGTGTACTCTGTTATAGAGCAATGCCTGTGTTACACTCTGATACTCTGTAATAGTGCAATGCCTGTGTTACACTCTGATACTCTGTAATAGAGCAATGCCTGTGTTACACTCTGTGTACTCTGTAATAGAGCAATGCCTGTGTTACACTCTGATACTCTGTAATAGTGCAATGCCTGTGTTACACTCTGATACTCTGTAATAGAGCAATGCCTGTGTTACACTCTATGTACTCTGTAATAGTGCAATGCCTGTGTTACACTCTGTGTACTCTGTAATAGAGCAATGCCTGTGTTACACTCTGTGTACTCTGTAATAGAGCAATGCCTGTGTTACACTCTGTGTACTCTGTAATAGAGCAATGCCTGTGTTACACTCTGTGTACTCTGTAATAGTGCAATGTCTGTGTTACACTCTGTGTACTCTGTAATAGAGCAATGCCTGTGTTACACTCTGTGGACTCTGTAATAGTGCAATGCCTGTGTTACACTCTGATACTCTGTAATAGTGCAATGCCTGTGTTACACTCTGTGTACTCTGTAATAGTGCAATGCCTGTGTTACACTCTGTGTACTCTGTAATAGAGCAATGCCTGTGTTACACTCTGATACTCTGTAATAGTACAATGCCTGTGTTACACTCTGTGTACTCTGTAATAGGGCAATTCCTGTGTTACACTCTGATACTCTGTAATAGAGCAATGCCTGTGTTACACTCTGATACTCTGTAATAGTGCAATGCCTGTGTTACACTCTGATACTCTGTAATAATGCAATGCCTGTGTTACACTCTGTGTACTGTGTAATAGTGCAATGCCTGTGTTACACTCTGTGTACTCTGTAATAGAGCAATGCCTGTGTTACACTCTGATACTCTGTAATAGAGCAATGCCTGTGTTACACTCTGATACTCTGTAATAGAGCAATGCCTGTGTTACACTCTGTGTACTCTGTAATAGGGCAATGCCTGTGTTACACTCTGATACTCTGTAATAGAGCAATGCCTGTGTTACACTCTGATACTCTGTAATAGAGCAATGCCTGTGTTACACTCTGATACTCTGTAATAGAGCAATGCCTGTGTTACACTCTGATACTCTGTAATAGGGCAATGCCTGTGTTACACGCTGATACTCTGTAATAGAGCAATGCCTGTGTTACACTCTGTGTACTCTGTAATAGGGCAATGCCTGTGTTACACTCTGATACTCTGTAATAGTGCAATGCCTGTGTTACACTCTGATACTCTGTAATAGAGCAATGCCTGTGTTACACTCTGTGTACTCTGTAATAGAGCAATGCCTGTGTTACACTCTGATACTCTGTAATAGTGGAATGCCTGTGTTACACTCTGTGTACTCTGTAATAGAGCAATGCCTGTGTTACACTCTGATACTCTGTAATAGAGCAATGCCTGTGTTACACTCTGATACTCTGTAATAGGGCAATGCCTGTGTTACACTCTGATACTCTGTAATAGAGCAATGCCTGTGTTACACTCTGTGTACTCTGTAATAGGGCAATGCCTGTGTTACACTCTGATACTCTGTAATAGAGCAATGCCTGTGTTACACTCTGTGTACTCTGTAATAGTGCAATGCCTGTGTTACACTCTGTGTACTCTGTAATAGTGCAATGCCTGTGTTACACTCTGTGTACTCTGTAATAGGGCAATGCCTGTGTTACACTCTGTGTACTCTGTAATAGGGCAATGTCTGTGTTACACTCTGTGTACTCTGTAATAGGGCAATGCCTGTGTTACACTCTGATACTCTGTAATAGAGCAATGCCTGTGTTACACTCTGTGTACTCTGTAATAGGGCAATGCCTGTGTTACACTCTGTGTACTCTGTAATAGAGCAATGTCTGTGTTACACTCTGTGTACTCTGTAATAGGGCAATGCCTGTGTTACACTCTGATACTCTGTAATAGAGCAATGCCTGTGTTACACTCTGTGTACTCTGTAATAGGGCAATGCCTGTGTTACACTCTGATACTCTGTAATAGAGCAATGCCTGTGTTACACTCTGTGTACTCTGTAATAGTGCAATGCCTGTGTTACACTCTGTGTACTCTGTAATAGAGCAATGCCTGTGTTTCACTCTGTGTACTCTGTAATAGTGCAATGCCTGTGTTACACTCTGTGTACTCTGTAATAGAGCAATGCCTGTGTTACACTCTGTGTACTCTGTAATAGTGCAATGCCTGTGTTACACTCTGTGTACTCTGTAATAGTGCAATGCCTGTGTTACACTCTGTGTACTGTGTAATAGAGCAATGCCTGTGTTTCACTCTGTGTACTCTGTAATAGGGCAATGCCTGTGTTACACTCTGATACTCTGTAATAGGGCAATGCCTGTGTTACACTCTGATACTCTGTAATAGAGCAATGCCTGTGTTACACTCTGTGTACTGTGTAATAATGCAATGCCTGTGTTACACTCTGATACTCTGTAATAGAGCAATGCCTGTGTTACACTCTGATACTCGGTAATAGAGCAATGCCTGTGTTACACTCTGATACTCGGTAATAGAGCAATGCCTGTGTTACACTCTGATACTCTGTAATAGAGCAATGTCCGTGTTACACTCTGTGTACTCTGTAATAGGGCAATGCCTGTGTTACACTCTGTGTACTCTGTAATAGAGCAATGCCTGTGTTACACTCTGTGTACTCTGTAATAGAGCAATGCCTGTGTTACACTCTGTGTACTGTGTAATAGGGCAATGCCTGTGTTACACTCTGTGTACTCTGTAATAGAGCAATGCCTGTGTTACACTCTGTGTACTCTGTAATAGTGCAATGCCTGTGTTACACTCTGATACTCTGTAATAGTGCAATGCCTGTGTTACACTCTGATACTCTGTAATAGTGCAATGCCTGTGTTACACTCTGTGTACTGTGTAATAGAGCAATGCCTGTGTTACACTCTGTGTACTCTGTAATAGTGCAATTCCTGTGTTACACTCTGATACTCTGTAATAGAGCAATGCCTGTGTTACACTCTGTGTACTGTGTAATAGGGCAATGCCTGTGTTACACTCTGTGTACTCTGTAATAATGCAATGCCTGTGTTACACTCTGTGTACTCTGTAATAGAGCAATGCCTGTGTTACACTCTGATACTCGGTAATAGAGCAATGCCTGTGTTACACTCTGATACTCGGTAATAGTGCAATGCCTGTGTTACACTCTGATACTCTGTAATAGAGCAATGCCTGTGTTACACTCTGTGTACTGTGTAATAGGGCAATGCCTGTGTTACACTCTGTGTACTCTGTAATAGTGCAATGCCTGTGTTACACTCTGATACTCTGTAATAGAGCAATGCCTGTGTTACACTCTGATACTCTGTAATAGAGCAATGCCTGTGTTACACTCTGATACTCTGTAATAGAGCAATGCCTGTGTTACACTCTGATACTCTGTAATAGAGCAATGCCTGTGTTACACTCTGATACTCTGTAATAGTGCAATGCCTGTGTTACACTCTGATACTCTGTAATAGAGCAATGCCTGTGTTACACTCTGTGTACTGTGTAATAGGGCAATGCCTGTGTTACACTCTGTGTACTCTGTAATAGTGCAATGCCTGTGTTACACTCTGATACTCTGTAATAGAGCAATGCCTGTGTTACACTCTGATACTCTGTAATAGTGCAATGCCTGTGTTACACTCTGTGTACTCTGTAATAGAGCAATGCCTGTGTTACACTCTGATACTCTGCAATAGAGCAATGCCTGTGTTACACTCTGTGTACTGTGTAATAGAGCAATGCCTGTGTTACACTCTGTGTACTCTGTAATAGAGCAATGCCTGTGTTACACTCTGATACTCTGTAATAGAGCAATGCCTGTGTTACACTCTGTGTACTGTGTAATAGGGCAATGCCTGTGTTACACTCTGTGTACTCTGTAATAGGGCAATGCCTGTGTTACACTCTGTGTACTGTGTAATAGGGCAATGCCTGTGTTACACTCTGTGTACTCTGTAATAGAGCAATGCCTGTGTTACACTCTGATACTCTGTAATAGAGCAATGCCTGTGTTACACTCTGATACTCGGTAATAGAGCAATGCCTGTGTTACACTCTGATACTCTGTAATAGAGCAATGCCTGTGTTACACTCTGTGTACTCTGTAATAGAGCAATGCCTGTGTTACACTCTGTGTACTCTGTAATAGAGCAATGCCTGTGTTACACTCTGTGTACTCTGTAATAGAGCAATGCCTGTGTTACACTCTGATACTCTGTAATAGAGCAATGCCTGTGTTACACTCTGTGTACTGTGTAATAGGGCAATGCCTGTGTTACACTCTGTGTACTCTGTAATAGGGCAATGCCTGTGTTACACTCTGTGTACTCTGTAATAGAGCAATGCCTGTGTTACACTCTGTGTACTCTGTAATAGAGCAATGCCTGTGTTACACTCTGTGTACTGTGTAATAGGGCAATGCCTGTGTTACACTCTGTGTACTCTGTAATAGAGCAATGCCTGTGTTACACTCTGTGTACTGTGTAATTGGGCAATGCCTGTGTTACACTCTGATACTCTGTAATAGTGCAATGCCTGTGTTACACTCTGATACTCTGTAATAGTGCAATGCCTGTGTTACACTCTGATACTCTGTAATAGAGCAATGCCTGTGTTACACTCTGATACTCTGTAATAGAGCAATGTCTGTGTTACACTCTGTGTACTCTGTAATAGGGCAATGCCTGTGTTACACTCTGATACTCGGTAATAGAGCAATGCCTGTGTTACACTCTGATACTCTGTAATAGTGCAATGCCTGTGTTACACTCTGATACTCTGTAATAGAGCAATGCCTGTGTTACACTCTGTGTACTCTGTAATAGAGCAATGCCTGTGTTACACTCTGTGTACTCTGTAATAATGCAATGCCTGTGTTACACTCTGTGTACTCTGTAATAGAGCAATGCCTGTGTTACACTCTGTGTACTGTGTAATAGAGCAATGCCTGTGTTACACTCTGTGTACTCTGTAATAGAGCAATGCCTGTGTTACACTCTGTGTACTCTGTAATAATGCAATGCCTGTGTTACACTCTGTGTACTCTGTAATAGAGCAATGCCTGCGTTACACTCTGTGTACTGTGTAATAGAGCAATGCCTGTGTTACACTCTGTGTACTCTGTAATAATGCAATGCCTGTGTTACACTCTGTGTACTCTGTAATAATGCAATGCCTGTGTTACACTCTGTGTACTCTGTAATAATGCAATGCCTGTGTTACACTCTGATACTCTGTAATAGAGCAATCCCTGTGTTACACTCTGTGTACTGTGTAATAGAGCAATGCCTGTGTTACACTCTGATACTCTGTAATAGAGCAATGCCTGTGTTACACTCTGATACTCTGTAATAGAGCAATGCCTGTGTTACACTCTGATACTCTGTAATAGAGCAATGCCTGTGTTACACTCTGATACTCTGTAATAGAGCAATGCCTGTGTTACACTCTGTGTACTCTGTAATAGAGCAATGCCTGTGTTACACTCTGATACTCTGTAATAGAGCAATGCCTGTGTTACACTCTGATACTCTGTAATAGAGCAATGCCTGTGTTACACTCTGATACTCTGTAATAGAGCAATGCCCGTGTTACACTCTGATACTCTGTAATAGAGCAATGCCTGTGTTACACTCTGTGTACTCTGTAATAGAGCAATGCCTGTGTTACACTCTGATACTCGGTAATAGAGCAATGCCTGTGTTACACTCTGTGTACTCTGTAATAGTGCAATGCCTGTGTTACACTCTGATACTCTGTAATAATGCAATGTGTGTGTTACACTCTGTGTACTCTGTAATAGTGCAATGCCTGTGTTACACTCTGATACTCTGTAATAGAGCAATGCCTGTGTTACACTCTGTGTACTCTGTAATAGTGCAATGCCTGTGTTACACTCTGATACTCTGTAATAGAGCAATGCCTGTGTTACACTCTGTGTACTCTGTAATAATGCAATGCCTGTGTTACACTCTGTGTACTCTGTAATAATGCAATGTGTGTGTTACACTCTGATACTCTGTAATAGAGCAATGCCTGTGTTACACTCTGTGTACTCTGTAATAGAGCAATGCCTGTGTTACACTCTGTGTACTCTGTAATAATGCAATGCCTGTGTTACACTCTGTGTACTCTGTAATAGAGCAATGCCTGTGTTGCACTCTGATACTCGGTAATAGAGCAATGCCTGTGTTACACTCTGTGTACTCTGTAATAGAGCAATGCCTGTGTTACACTCTGTGTACTGTGTAATAGGGCAATGCCTGTGTTACACTCTGTGTACTCTGTAATAGAGCAATGCCTGTGTTACACTCTGTGTACTGTGTAATAGAGCAATGCCTGTGTTACACTCTGTGTACTGTGTAATAGAGCAATGCCTGTGTTACACTCTGTGTACTCTGTAATAGAGCAATGCCTGTGTTACACTCTGTGTACTGTGTAATAGAGCAATGCCTGTGTTACACTCTGTGTACTGTGTAATAGAGCAATGCCTGTGTTACACTCTGTGTACTCTGTAATAGAGCAATGCCTGTGTTACACTCTGTGTACTGTGTAATAGAGCAATGCCTGTGTTACACTCTGTGTACTGTGTAATAGAGCAATGCCTGTGTTACACTCTGTGTACTCTGTAATAGTGCAATGCCTGTGTTACACTCTGTGTACTCTGTAATAGTGCAATGCCTGTGTTACACTCTGTGTACTCTGTAATAGAGCAATGCCTGTGTTACACTCTGTGTACTGTGTAATAGAGCAATGCCTGTGTTACACTCTGTGTACTGTGTAATAGGGCAATGCCTGTGTTAAACTCTGTGTACTCTGTAATAGAGCAATGCCTGTGTTACACTCTGTGTACTGTGTAATAGAGCAATGCCTGTGTTACACTCTGTGTACTGTGTAATAGAGCAATGCCTGTGTTACACTCTGTGTACTCTGTAATAATGCAATGCCTGTGTTACACTCTGTGTACTCTGTAATAGAGCAATGCCTGTGTTACACTCTGATACTCTGTAATAGAGCAATGCCTGTGTTACACTCTGATACTCTGTAATAGAGCAATGCCTGTGTTACACTCTGTGTACTGTGTAATAGAGCAATGCCTGTGTTACACTCTGTGTACTGTGTAATAGAGCAATGCCTGTGTTACACTCTTATACTCTGTAATAGAGCAATGCCTGTGTTACACTCTGTGTACTGTGTAATAGAGCAATGCCTGTGTTACACTCTGATACTCTGTAATAGAGCAATGCCTGTGTTACACTCTGTGTACTGTGTAATAGAGCAATGCCTGTGTTACACTCTGATACTCTGTAATAGAGCAATGCCTGTGTTACACTCTGTGTACTGTGTAATAGAGCAATGCCTGTGTTACACTCTGTGTACTGTGTAATAGAGCAATGCCTGTGTTACACTCTGTGTACTGTGTAATAGAGCAATGCCTGTGTTACACTCTGTGTACTGTGTAATAGAGCAATGCCTGTGTTACACTCTGTGTACTCTGTAATAGTGCAATGCCTGTGTTACACTCTGATACTCTGTAATAGAGCAATGCCTGTGTTACACTCTGTGTACTGTGTAATAGAGCAATGCCTGTGTTACACTCTGTGTACTGTGTAATAGAGCAATGCCTGTGTTACACTCTGTGTACTGTGTAATAGAGCAATGCCTGTGTTACACTCTGTGTACTCTGTAATAGAGCAATGCCTGTGTTACACTCTGTGTACTGTGTAATTGGGCAATGCCTGTGTTACACTCTGATACTCGGTAATAGTGCAATGCCTGTGTTACACTCTGATACTCTGTAATAGTGCAATGCCTGTGTTACACTCTGATACTCTGTAATAGTGCAATGCCTGTGTTACACTCTGATACTCTGTAATAGTGCAATGCCTGTGTTACACTCTGATACTCTGTAATAGAGCAATGCCTGTGTTACACTCTGATACTCTGTAATAGTGCAATGCCTGTGTTACACTCTGATACTCTGTAATAGAGCAATGCCTGTGTTACACTCTGATACTCTGTAATAGAGCAATGCCTGTGTTACACTCTGATACTCTGTAATAGAGCAATGCCTGTGTTACACTCTGATACTCTGTAATAGAGCAATGCCTGTGTTACACTCTGTGTACTGTGTAATTGGGCAATGCCTGTGTTACACTCTGATACTCTGTAATAGTGCAATGCCTGTGTTACACTCTGATACTCTGTAATAGAGCAATGCCTGTGTTACACTCTGATACTCTGTAATAGAGCAATGCCTGTGTTACACTCTGTGTACTCTGTAATAGGGCAATGCCTGTGTTACACTCTGTGTACTCTGTAATAATGCAATGCCTGTGTTACACTCTGTGTACTCTGTAATAGAGCAATGCCTGTGTTACACTCTGATACTCTGTAATAGAGCAATGCCTGTGTTACACTCTGTGTACTCTGTAATAGAGCAATGCCTGTGTTACACTCTGTGTACTCTGTAATAGAGCAATGCCTGTGTTACACTCTGTGTACTCTGTAATAGAGCAATGCCTGTGTTACACTCTGTGTACTCTGTAATAGAGCAATGCCTGTGTTACACTCTGTGTACTCTGTAATAGAGCAATGCCTGTGTTACACTCTGTGTACTGTGTAATAGGGCAATGCCTGTGTTACACTCTGTGTACTCTGTAATAATGCAATGCCTGTGTTACACTCTGTGTACTCTGTAATAATGCAATGCCTGTGTTACACTCTGTGTACTCTGTAATAGAGCAATGCCTGTGTTACACTCTGATACTCTGTAATAGAGCAATGCCTGTGTTACACTCTGATACTCTGTAATAGAGCAATGCCTGTGTTACACTCTGTGTACTGTGTAATAGGGCAATGCCTGTGTTACACTCTGATACTCTGTAATAGAGCAATGCCTGTGTTACACTCTGTGTACTGTGTAATAGGGCAATGCCTGTGTTACACTCTGTGTACTCTGTAATAGGGCAATGCCTGTGTTACACTCTGTGTACTCTGTAATAGAGCAATGCCTGTGTTACACTCTGTGTACTCTGTAATAGAGCAATGCCTGTGTTACACTCTGTGTACTGTGTAATAGGGCAATGCCTGTGTTACACTCTGTGTACTCTGTAATAGAGCAATGCCTGTGTTACACTCTGTGTACTGTGTAATTGGGCAATGCCTGTGTTACACTCTGATACTCTGTAATAGTGCAATGCCTGTGTTACACTCTGATACTCTGTAATAGTGCAATGCCTGTGTTACACTCTGATACTCTGTAATAGAGCAATGCCTGTGTTACACTCTGATACTCTGTAATAGAGCAATGTCTGTGTTACACTCTGTGTACTCTGTAATAGGGCAATGCCTGTGTTACACTCTGATACTCGGTAATAGAGCAATGCCTGTGTTACTCTCTGATACTCTGTAATAGAGCAATGCCTGTGTTACACTCTGATACTCTGTAATAGTGCAATGCCTGTGTTACACTCTGATACTCTGTAATAGAGCAATGCCTGTGTTACACTCTGTGTACTCTGTAATAGAGCAATGCCTGTGTTACACTCTGTGTACTCTGTAATAATGCAATGCCTGTGTTACACTCTGTGTACTCTGTAATAGAGCAATGCCTGTGTTACACTCTGTGTACTGTGTAATAGAGCAATGCCTGTGTTACACTCTGTGTACTCTGTAATAGAGCAATGTCTGTGTTACACTCTGTGTACTCTGTAATAGAGCAATGCCTGTGTTACACTCTGTGTACTCTGTAATAATGCAATGCCTGTGTTACACTCTGTGTACTCTGTAATAGAGCAATGCCTGTGTTACACTCTGTGTACTCTGTAATAATGCAATGCCTGTGTTACACTCTGTGTACTCTGTAATAGAGCAATGCCTGTGTTACACTCTGTGTACTGTGTAATAGAGCAATGCCTGTGTTACACTCTGTGTACTCTGTAATAATGCAATGCCTGTGTTACACTCTGTGTACTCTGTAATAATGCAATGCCTGTGTTACACTCTGTGTACTCTGTAATAATGCAATGCCTGTGTTACACTCTGATACTCTGTAATAGAGCAATGCCTGTGTTACACTCTGTGTACTGTGTAATAGAGCAATGCCTGTGTTACACTCTGATACTCTGTAATAGAGCAATGCCTGTGTTACACTCTGATACTCTGTAATAGAGCAATGCCTGTGTTACACTCTGATACTCTGTAATAGAGCAATGCCTGTGTTACACTCTGTGTACTCTGTAATAGAGCAATGCCTGTGTTACACTCTGTGTACTCTGTAATAGAGCAATGCCTGTGTTACACTCTGATACTCGGTAATAGAGCAATGCCTGTGTTACACTCTGATACTCGGTAATAGAGCAATGCCTGTGTTACACTCTGTGTACTCTGTAATAGTGCAATGCCTGTGTTACACTCTGATACTCTGTAATAATGCAATGTGTGTGTTACACTCTGTGTACTCTGTAATAGTGCAATGCCTGTGTTACACTCTGATACTCTGTAATAGAGCAATGCCTGTGTTACACTCTGTGTACTCTGTAATAGTGCAATGCCTGTGTTACACTCTGATACTCTGTAATAGAGCAATGCCTGTGTTACACTCTGTGTACTCTGTAATAATGCAATGCCTGTGTTACACTCTGTGTACTCTGTAATAATGCAATGTGTGTGTTACACTCTGATACTCTGTAATAGAGCAATGCCTGTGTTACACTCTGTGTACTCTGTAATAGAGCAATGCCTGTGTTACACTCTGATACTCTGTAATAGAGCAATGCCTGTGTTACACTCTGTGTACTGTGTAATAGGGCAATGCCTGTGTTACACTCTGTGTACTCTGTAATAATGCAATGCCTGTGTTACACTCTGTGTACTCTGTAATAGAGCAATGCCTGTGTTACACTCTGATACTCTGTAATAGAGCAATGCCTGTGTTACACTCTGATACTCTGTAATAGAGCAATGCCTGTGTTACACTCTGTGTACTCTGTAATAGAGCAATGCCTGTGTTACACTCTGTGTACTGTGTAATAGGGCAATGCCTGTGTTACACTCTGTGTACTCTGTAATAGAGCAATGCCTGTGTTACACTCTGATACTCTGTAATAGAGCAATGCCCGTGTTACACTCTGTGTACTGTGTAATAGAGCAATGCCTGTGTTACACTCTGTGTACTGTGTAATAGAGCAATGCCTGTGTTACACTCTGTGTACTGTGTAATAGAGCAATGCCTGTGTTACACTCTGTGTACTCTGTAATAGAGCAATGCCTGTGTTACACTCTGTGTACTGTGTAATAGAGCAATGCCTGTGTTACACTCTGTGTACTGTGTAATAGAGCAATGCCTGTGTTACACTCTGTGTACTGTGTAATAGAGCAATGCCTGTGTTACACTCTGTGTACTCTGTAATAGAGCAATGCCTGTGTTACACTCTGTGTACTGTGTAATAGAGCAATGCCTGTGTTACACTCTGTGTACTCTGTAATAGAGCAATGCCTGTGTTACACTCTGTGTACTCTGTAATAGTGCAATGCCTGTGTTACACTCTGATACTCTGTAATAGTGCAATGCCTGTGTTACACTCTGATACTCTGTAATAGTGCAATGCCTGTGTTACACTCTGATACTCTGTAATAGTGCAATGCCTGTGTTACACTCTGATACTCTGTAATAGAGCAATGCCTGTGTTACACTCTGATACTCTGTAATAGTGCAATGCCTGTGTTACACTCTGATACTCGGTAATAGGGCAATGCCTGTGTTACACTCTGTGTACTCTGTAATAGTGCAATGCCTGTGTTACACTCTGATACTCTGTAATAGTGCAATGCCTGTGTTACACTCTGATACTCTGTAATAGTGCAATGCCTGTGTTACACTCTGATACTCGGTAATAGAGCAATGCCTGTGTTACACTCTGATACTCTGTAATAGAGCAATGCCTGTGTTACACTCTGATACTCTGTAATAGAGCAATGCCTGTGTTACACTCTGATACTCTGTAATAGTGCAATGCCTGTGTTACACTCTGATACTCGGTAATAGAGCAATGCCTGTGTTACACTCTGATACTCTGTAATAGAGCAATGCCTGTGTTACACTCTGATACTCTGTAATAGTGCAATGCCTGTGTTACACTCTGATACTCTGTAATAGGGCAATGCCTGTGTTACACTCTGTGTACTCTGTAATAGTGCAATGCCTGTGTTACACTCTGATACTCTGTAATAGTGCAATGCCTGTGTTACACTCTGATACTCTGTAATAGTGCAATGCCTGTGTTACACTCTGATACTCGGTAATAGTGCAATGCCTGTGTTACACTCTGATACTCTGTAATAGAGCAATGCCTGTGTTACACTCTGATACTCTGTAATAGAGCAATGCCTGTGTTACACTCTGTGTACTCTGTAATAGAGCAATGCCTGTGTTACACTCTGTGTACTCTGTAATAGGGCAATGCCTGTGTTACACTCTGTGTACTCTGCAATAGAGCAATGCCTGTGTTACACTCTGTGTACTCTGTAATAGAGCAATGCCTGTGTTACACTCTGTGTACTCTGTAATAGGGCAATGCCTGTGTTACACTCTGTGTACTCTGTAATAGAGCAATGCCTGTGTTACACTCTGTGTACTGTGTAATAGGGCAATGCCTGTGTTACACTCTGTGTACTCTGTAATAGAGCAATGCCTGTGTTACACTCTGTGTACTGTGTAATTGGGCAATGCCTGTGTTACACTCTGATACTCTGTAATAGTGCAATGCCTGTGTTACACTCTGATACTCTGTAATAGTGCAATGCCTGTGTTACACTCTGATACTCTGTAATAGAGCAATGCCTGTGTTACACTCTGTGTACTCTGTAATAGAGCAATGCCTGTGTTACACTCTGTGTACTCTGTAATAGAGCAATGCCTGTGTTACACTCTGTGTACTCTGTAATAGGGCAATGCCTGTGTTACACTCTGTGTACTCTGTAATAGAGCAATGCCTGTGTTACACTCTGTGTACTCTGTAATAGGGCAATGCCTGTGTTACACTCTGTGTACTCTGTAATAGAGCAATGCCTGTGTTACACTCTGTGTACTGTTTAATAGGGCAATGCCTGTGTTACACTCTGTGTACTCTGTAATAGAGCAATGCCTGTGTTACACTCTGTGTACTCTGTAATAATGCAATGCCTGTGTTACACTCTGTGTACTCTGTAATAGAGCAATGCCTGTGTTACACTCTGTGTACTGTGTAATTGGGCAATGCCTGTGTTACACTCTGATACTCTGTAATAGTGCAATGCCTGTGTTACACTCTGATACTCTGTAATAGTGCAATGCCTGTGTTACACTCTGATACTCTGTAATAGAGCAATGCCTGTGTTACACTCTGATACTCTGTAATAGAGCAATGCCTGTGTTACACTCTGATACTCTGTAATAGAGCAATGCCTGTGTTACACTCTGTGTACTCTGTAATAGTGCAATGCCTGTGTTACACTCTGTGTACTCTGTAATAGGGCAATGCCTGTGTTACACTCTGTGTACTCTGTAATAGAGCAATGCCTGTGTTACACTCTGTGTACTCTGTAATAGGGCAATGCCTGTGTTACACTCTGTGTACTCTGTAATAGAGCAATGCCTGTGTTACACTCTGTGTACTGTGTAATAGGGCAATGCCTGTGTTACACTCTGATACTCTGTAATAGAGCAATGCCTGTGTTACACTCTGTGTACTCTGTAATAGAGCAATGCCTGTGTTACACTCTGTGTACTCTGTAATAGAGCAATGCCTGTGTTACACTCTGTGTACTGTGTAATTGGGCAATGCCTGTGTTACACTCTGATACTCTGTAATAGTGCAATGCCTGTGTTACACTCTGATACTCTGTAATAGAGCAATGCCTGTGTTACACTCTGATACTCTGTAATAGAGCAATGCCTGTGTTACACTCTGTGTACTGTGTAATTGGGCAATGCCTGTGTTACACTCTGATACTCTGTAATAGTGCAATGCCTGTGTTACACTCTGATACTCTGTAATAGAGCAATGCCTGTGTTACACTCTGTGTACTCTGTAATAATGCAATGCCTGTGTTACACTCTGTGTACTCTGTAATAGAGCAATGCCTGTGTTACACTCTGATACTCTGTAATAGAGCAATGCCTGTGTTACACTCTGATACTCTGTAATAGAGCAATGCCTGTGTTACACTCTGTGTACTGTGTAATAGGGCAATGCCTGTGTTACACTCTGATACTCTGTAATAGAGCAATGCCTGTGTTACACTCTGTGTACTGTGTAATAGGGCAATGCCTGTGTTACACTCTGTGTGCTCTGTAATAGGGCAATGCCTGTGTTACACTCTGTGTACTCTGTAATAGAGCAATGCCTGTGTTACACTCTGTGTACTCTGTAATAGAGCAATGCCTGTGTTACACTCTGTGTACTGTGTAATAGGGCAATGCCTGTGTTACACTCTGTGTACTCTGTAATAGAGCAATGCCTGTGTTACACTCTGTGTACTGTGTAATTGGGCAATGCCTGTGTTACACTCTGATACTCTGTAATAGTGCAATGCCTGTGTTACACTCTGATACTCTGTAATAGTGCAATGCCTGTGTTACACTCTGATACTCTGTAATAGAGCAATGCCTGTGTTACACTCTGATACTCTGTAATAGAGCAATGTCTGTGTTACACTCTGTGTACTCTGTAATAGGGCAATGCCTGTGTTACACTCTGATACTCGGTAATAGAGCAATGCCTGTGTTACACTCTGATACTCTGTAATAGAGCAATGCCTGTGTTACACTCTGATACTCTGTAATAGTGCAATGCCTGTGTTACACTCTGATACTCTGTAATAGAGCAATGCCTGTGTTACACTCTGTGTACTCTGTAATAGAGCAATGCCTGTGTTACGCTCTGTGTACTCTGTAATAATGCAATGCCTGTGTTACACTCTGTGTACTCTGTAATAGAGCAATGCCTGTGTTACACTCTGTGTACTGTGTAATAGAGCAATGCCTGTGTTACACTCTGTGTACTCTGTAATAGAGCAATGCCTGTGTTACACTCTGTGTACTCTGTAATAATGCAATGCCTGTGTTACACTCTGTGTACTCTGTAATAGAGCAATGCCTGTGTTACACTCTGTGTACTGTGTAATAGAGCAATGCCTGTGTTACACTCTGTGTACTCTGTAATAGAGCAATGCCTGTGTTACACTCTGTGTACTCTGTAATAATGCAATGCCTGTGTTACACTCTGTGTACTCTGTAATAATGCAATGCCTGTGTTACACTCTGATACTCTGTAATAGAGCAATGCCTGTGTTACACTCTGTGTACTGTGTAATAGAGCAATGCCTGTGTTACACTCTGATACTCTGTAATAGAGCAATGCCTGTGTTACACTCTGATACTCTGTAATAGAGCAATGCCTGTGTTACACTCTGATACTCTGTAATAGAGCAATGCCTGTGTTACACTCTGTGTACTCTGTAATAGAGCAATGCCTGTGTTACACTCTGTGTACTCTGTAATAGAGCAATGCCTGTGTTACACTCTGATACTCGGTAATAGAGCAATGCCTGTGTTACACTCTGATACTCTGTAATAGAGCAATGCCTGTGTTACACTCTGATACTCTGTAATAGAGCAATGCCTGTGTTACACTCTGTGTACTCTGTAATAGTGCAATGCCTGTGTTACACTCTGATACTCTGTAATAATGCAATGTGTGTGTTACACTCTGTGTACTCTGTAATAGTGCAATGCCTGTGTTACACTCTGATACTCTGTAATAGAGCAATGCCTGTGTTACACTCTGTGTACTCTGTAATAGTGCAATGCCTGTGTTACACTCTGATACTCTGTAATAGAGCAATGCCTGTGTTACACTCTGTGTACTCTGTAATAATGCAATGCCTGTGTTACACTCTGTGTACTCTGTAATAATGCAATGTGTGTGTTACACTCTGATACTCTGTAATAGAGCAATGCCTGTGTTACACTCTGTGTACTCTGTAATAGAGCAATGCCTGTGTTACACTCTGATACTCTGTAATAGAGCAATGCCTGTGTTACACTCTGTGTACTGTGTAATAGGGCAATGCCTGTGTTACACTCTGTGTACTCTGTAATAATGCAATGCCTGTGTTACACTCTGTGTACTCTGTAATAGAGCAATGCCTGTGTTACACTCTGATACTCTGTAATAGAGCAATGCCTGTGTTACACTCTGATACTCTGTAATAGAGCAATGCCTGTGTTACACTCTGATACTCGGTAATAGAGCAATGCCTGTGTTACACTCTGTGTACTCTGTAATAGAGCAATGCCTGTGTTACACTCTGTGTACTGTGTAATAGGGCAATGCCTGTGTTACACTCTGTGTACTCTGTAATAGAGCAATGCCTGTGTTACACTCTGATACTCTGTAATAGAGCAATGCCCGTGTTACACTCTGTGTACTGTGTAATAGAGCAATGCCTGTGTTACACTCTGTGTACTGTGTAATAGAGCAATGCCTGTGTTACACTCTGTGTACTGTGTAATAGAGCAATGCCTGTGTTACACTCTGTGTACTCTGTAATAGAGCAATGCCTGTGTTACATTCTGTGTACTGTGTAATAGAGCAATGCCTGTGTTACACTCTGTGTACTGTGTAATAGAGCAATGCCTGTGTTACACTCTGTGTACTGTGTAATAGAGCAATGCCTGTGTTACACTCTGTGTACTCTGTAATAGAGCAATGCCTGTGTTACACTCTGTGTACTGTGTAATAGAGCAATGCCTGTGTTACACTCTGTGTACTCTGTAATAGAGCAATGCCTGTGTTACACTCTGTGTACTGTGTAATAGAGCAATGCCTGTGTTACACTCTGTGTACTCTGTAATAGTGCAATGCCTGTGTTACACTCTGATACTCTGTAATAGTGCAATGCCTGTGTTACACTCTGATACTCTGTAATAGAGCAATGCCTGTGTTACACTCTGTGTACTCTGTAATAGTGCAATGCCTGTGTTACACTCTGATACTCTGTAATAGTGCAATGCCTGTGTTACACTCTGATACTCTGTAATAGAGCAATGCCTGTGTTACACTCTGTGTACTCTGTAATAGTGCAATGCCTGTGTTACACTCTGATACTCTGTAATAGTGCAATGCCTGTGTTACACTCTGATACTCTGTAATAGAGCAATGCCTGTGTTACACTCTGTGTACTGTGTAATAGTGCAATGCCTGTGTTACACTCTGATACTCTGTAATAGTGCAATGCCTGTGTTACACTCTGATACTCGGTAATAGAGCAATGCCTGTGTTACACTCTGATACTCTGTAATAGAGCAATGCCTGTGTTACACTCTGATACTCTGTAATAGAGCAATGCCTGTGTTACACTCTGATACTCTGTAATAGAGCAATGTCTGTGTTACACTCTGATACTCTGTAATAGAGCAATGCCTGTGTTACACTCTGATACTCTGTAATAGTGCAATGCCTGTGTTACACTCTGATACTCTGTAATAGTGCAATGCCTGTGTTACACTCTGATACTCGGTAATAGAGCAATGCCTGTGTTACACTCTGATACTCTGTAATAGAGCAATGCCTGTGTTACACTCTGATACTCTGTAATAGTGCAATGCCTGTGTTACACTCTGATACTCTGTAATAGGGCAATGCCTGTGTTACACTCTGTGTACTCTGTAATAGTGCAATGCCTGTGTTACACTCTGATACTCTGTAATAGTGCAATGCCTGTGTTACACTCTGATACTCTGTAATAGTGCAATGCCTGTGTTACACTCTGATACTCGGTAATAGAGCAATGCCTGTGTTACACTCTGATACTCTGTAATAGAGCAATGCCTGTGTTACACTCTGATACTCTGTAATAGAGCAATGCCTGTGTTACACTCTGATACTCTGTAATAGAGCAATGCCTGTGTTACACTCTGTGTACTCTGTAATAGAGCAATGCCTGTGTTACACTCTGATACTCTGTAATAGAGCAATGCCTGTGTTACACTCTGATACTCTGTAATAGAGCAATGCCTGTGTTACACTCTGTGTACTCTGTAATAGAGCAATGCCTGTGTTACACTCTGTGTACTCTGTAATAGGGCAATGCCTGTGTTACACTCTGTGTACTCTGTAATAGAGCAATGCCTGTGTTACACTCTGTGTACTGTGTAATAGGGCAATGCCTGTGTTACACTCTGTGTACTCTGTAATAGAGCAATGCCTGTGTTACACTCTGTGTACTGTGTAATTGGGCAATGCCTGTGTTACACTCTGATACTCTGTAATAGTGCAATGCCTGTGTTACACTCTGATACTCTGTAATAGTGCAATGCCTGTGTTACACTCTGATACTCTGTAATAGAGCAATGCCTGTGTTACACTCTGTGTACTCTGTAATAGAGCAATGCCTGTGTTACACTCTGTGTACTCTGTAATAGAGCAATGCCTGTGTTACACTCTGTGTACTCTGTAATAGGGCAATGCCTGTGTTACACTCTGTGTACTCTGTAATAGAGCAATGCCTGTGTTACACTCTGTGTACTCTGTAATAGGGCAATGCCTGTGTTACACTCTGTGTACTCTGTAATAGAGCAATGCCTGTGTTACACTCTGTGTACTGTGTAATAGGGCAATGCCTGTGTTACACTCTGTGTACTCTGTAATAGAGCAATGCCTGTGTTACACTCTGTGTACTGTGTAATTGGGCAATGCCTGTGTTACACTCTGATACTCTGTAATAGTGCAATGCCTGTGTTACACTCTGATACTCTGTAATAGTGCAATGCCTGTGTTACACTCTGATACTCTGTAATAGAGCAATGCCTGTGTTACACTCTGATACTCTGTAATAGAGCAATGCCTGTGTTACACTCTGATACTCTGTAATAGAGCAATGCCTGTGTTACACTCTGTGTACTCTGTAATAGTGCAATGCCTGTGTTACACTCTGTGTACTCTGTAATAGGGCAATGCCTGTGTTACACTCTGTGTACTCTGTAATAGAGCAATGCCTGTGTTACACTCTGTGTACTCTGTAATAGGGCAATGCCTGTGTTACACTCTGTGTACTCTGTAATAGAGCAATGCCTGTGTTACACTCTGTGTACTGTGTAATAGGGCAATGCCTGTGTTACACTCTGATACTCTGTAATAGAGCAATGCCTGTGTTACACTCTGTGTACTCTGTAATAGAGCAATGCCTGTGTTACACTCTGTGTACTCTGTAATAGAGCAATGCCTGTGTTACACTCTGTGTACTGTGTAATTGGGCAATGCCTGTGTTACACTCTGATACTCTGTAATAGTGCAATGCCTGTGTTACACTCTGATACTCTGTAATAGAGCAATGCCTGTGTTACACTCTGATACTCTGTAATAGAGCAATGCCTGTGTTACACTCTGTGTACTCTGTAATAGGGCAATGCCTGTGTTACACTCTGTGTACTCTGTAATAATGCAATGCCTGTGTTACACTCTGTGTACTCTGTAATAGAGCAATGCCTGTGTTACACTCTGATACTCGGTAATAGAGCAATGCCTGTGTTACACTCTGTGTACTCTGTAATAGAGCAATGCCTGTGTTACACTCTGTGTACTCTGTAATAGAGCAATGCCTGTGTTACACTCTGTGTACTGTGTAATAGGGCAATGCCTGTGTTACACTCTGTGTACTCTGTAATAATGCAATGCCTGTGTTACACTCTGTGTACTCTGTAATAATGCAATGCCTGTGTTACACTCTGTGTACTCTGTAATAGAGCAATGCCTGTGTTACACTCTGATACTCTGTAATAGAGCAATGCCTGTGTTACACTCTGATACTCTGTAATAGAGCAATGCCTGTGTTACACTCTGATACTCTGTAATAGAGCAATGCCTGTGTTACACTCTGTGTACTGTGTAATTGGGCAATGCCTGTGTTACACTCTGATACTCTGTAATAGTGCAATGCCTGTGTTACACTCTGATACTCTGTAATAGAGCAATGCCTGTGTTACACTCTGATACTCTGTAATAGAGCAATGCCTGTGTTACACTCTGTGTACTGTGTAATAGAGCAATGCCTGTGTTACACTCTGTGTACTCTGTAATAGGGCAATGCCTGTGTTACACTCTGTGTACTCTGTAATAATGCAATGCCTGTGTTACACTCTGTGTACTCTGTAATAGAGCAATGCCTGTGTTACACTCTGATACTCGGTAATAGAGCAATGCCTGTGTTACACTCTGTGTACTCTGTAATAGAGCAATGCCTGTGTTACACTCTGTGTACTCTGTAATAGAGCAATGCCTGTGTTACACTCTGTGTACTGTGTAATAGGGCAATGCCTGTGTTACACTCTGTGTACTCTGTAATAATGCAATGCCTGTGTTACACTCTGTGTACTCTGTAATAATGCAATGCCTGTGTTACACTCTGTGTACTCTGTAATAGAGCAATGCCTGTGTTACACTCTGATACTCTGTAATAGAGCAATGCCTGTGTTACACTCTGATACTCTGTAATAGAGCAATGCCTGTGTTACACTCTGTGTACTGTGTAATAGGGCAATGCCTGTGTTACACTCTGATACTCTGTAATAGAGCAATGCCTGTGTTACACTCTGTGTACTCTGTAATAGAGCAATGCCTGTGTTACACTCTGTGTACTCTGTAATAGAGCAATGCCTGTGTTACACTCTGTGTACTCTGTAATAGAGCAATGCCTGTGTTACACTCTGTGTACTCTGTAATAGAGCAATGCCTGTGTTACACTCTGTGTACTCTGTAATAGTGCAATGCCTGTGTTACACTCTGTGTACTGTGTAATAGTGCAATGCCTGTGTTACACTCTGTGTACTCTGTAATAGAGCAATGCCTGTGTTACACTCTGTGTACTCTGTAATAGTGCAATGCCTGTGTTACACTCTGTGTACTCTGTAATAGTGCAATGCCTGTGTTACACTCTGTGTACTCTGTAATAGAGCAATGCCTGTGTTACACTCTGTGTACTCTGTAATAGAGCAATGCCTGTGTTACACTCTGTGTACTCTGTAATAGTGCAATGCCTGTGTTACACTCTGTGTACTCTGTAATAGAGCAATGCCTGTGTTACACTCTGACAGTCCCCCTGACACTAGGTTTAATTTAGCATGACGAATCCACCTAACCAGTACATCTTTCGGAATGTAGGAGGAAACCGGAGCACCCGGAGGAAACCCACGCCGACACGGGGAGAACGTGCAGACTCCGCACAGACAGTGACCCAAGCCGGGAATCGAACCCGGGTCCTTGGCACAGTGAGGCAGCAGTGTTAACCCACTGTGCCACAGTGCCACCCATAAAATTGCCCCTTTGGGTCAGAGGGATTAGCAGGGTAAATATCTGGGTTTATGGGGATTGGGCCTGGGTGGGATAGTGCTCGGTGCAGACTCGATGGGCTGAATGGCCTCCTGTAGTCTCAGGATTCTCTGATTCTAGTCGATGAAATGCCTCCTGATTTTACCCATAAAAGTCCGAGTGAAGAGAACAAGCAATAGCCTGGAGTTACTGTGGATTTTACAGAGAAATAACTCTCTCCCTCCCTGCCAGTCCCCTGTGTTATCCCGTGTTGGAACACAGGCTGCAATCTTTGTTAGTTTAATTGGACATGGTTTCTCGGGCAGCGCTGGAGTTCTGCTGCCTCCAGCTGCCTACGCAACTGTCATGTCTCTGGCAAGCCTCTCTCCGTCAACACAAGACTTCACATCACAGGATATTGACCCAAACTAGGATTCATAACCCACATCTTAACTCTCGTACAGCTCCATTAATACAAAGGTCAACAACCCCTGTATTGAATATGCTTCAGATACGCAACAGTGAAGCTATTCCCGGCGGACCAGCCGGCCGGCCGGCCTCCCTGCTGCCTCTCCACGGTTGCCATTGGCAAGTGACCACTGACATCTTGGGCAGGATTTTCCGGCCTGCGTTAGCCCCCGGTAGGCCTGCCCAAGGTCAACAGACCTTTGCATGGCCCGTGTCTCGCCCGCTCCGATTCCCGTGGCGGACGGGATGGGAAAATCCCGCCCCTTGACTCTGGGAGATTTTCCTCAGGAACATCAGGTTCTACAAAGGCCCCAAGGTGGCTAAAATTGGGCGATAAGTGATGACTTCAGTGAGGCCCCTGAGGTTGGGTTCTTGGAGTATGAGCTCCCTGATTGAATCATAATTGCTTGCCCAGTCAGGGAGTCTCGGCTGTCCATAAATATTGGCGTATCAGGTCCATTGGCACTCCGGATTCTGACCTTGTACCTGAAGCACTCGCAGGAGTGGAACTGAGTTTGTAAATAAAGGGAATCTGGTGAATGGACACCGGCCTCCGAGGAGTTATTTCACTGAGCGAAATACCAGTCCAGCTGGCGTTGAGTGCAAGACACCACCTTGGTCAAGGAGATGAAGTCAATGTTAGGCCGGGTGGAGAATTGTTAAGAGGGTGATTGCTGTTTGAATTTCCTGTAAGTGCTCCTTGAGGAAGCTGCGAGACATTTGACTAACTGGGGCCAGTGTTTGCACCCCAAACGCACCCCCCCACTTCCCCCCACAGCCCCATCTCCCTCCCACCCCCGGTGGCAGGATTTCCATCAGCTGAGGCAGCCCTGCCATTGGCCAGCGGGTTTCCTGGTGTCATAGCCGGCGAACCATGAAAAACGCTATTGGACCGAAAGATCCCACTACCAGCCATTGGCTGGCCGCCTTCACCACTGGGAAACCTTCCGTGGAGAGCGCCAGAAAATCCCAGCCCAGGAGAAGGTATTCTGTCCACTGGCTAACTCGGTGTAAATAAGACACCGCAGAGAGTTTGGGGCAGTAATGAAAAGACATTGTCAACTTTAACTGCGGCACGGTAGCACAGTAGTTAGCGCTGCTGCCTCACAGCGCCAGGGACCCGGGTTCGATTCCCGGCTTGGGTCACTGTCTGTGCGGAGTTTGCACATTCTCCCCGTGTCTGTGTGGGTTTCCTCCGGGTGCTCCGGTTTCCTCCCACATTCTGAAAGATGTGCAGGTTAGCTGCATTGGCCGTGCTAAATTGCCATTTGGTATTTCAAAATGGGTAGGTTGGGATTAACAGAATTTAAAAATTGGGTTACGGGGGATAGGGCCTGGGTGGGGTGCACTGATGGAGAGTTGGAGCAGACTCAATGGAATGAAAGACCTCCTTCTGCACTATGGGGATTCGATGATTCAGACTGATTCAGTTTCCCTGGACTGGGATCATGCCTGACTTTCCTCCGGGTGCTCCGGTTTCCTCCCACAGTTCAAAGATGTGCGGGTTAGGTGGATTGGTCATGCTAAATTGACCCTTAGTGTCAGGGGGACGAGATAGTGTAAATACATGGGGTTATGGGGATAGGTTGGGTTTGTTGTCAGTGCTGACGCGATGGGCCGAATGGCCTCTTTCTGCACTGTGGGGATTCTATGATTCTAACAGATGGTGGCAATCTGAAAGAAAAGCAGAAAGTGCTGGAAATACTCAATTCTGCTTCTCTCTCCAAGAGGCGACCATTCTGAGACCAATGTGTGAACGACCTTCAAATCTATCCTCGTGCTGTGCCTGTCCTGGGAGTGTTTGATGGGGACAGTGTAGAGGGAGCTTTACTCTGTATCTAACACCGTGCTGTACCTGTCCTGGGAGTGTTTGATGGGGACAGTGTAGAGGGAGCTTTACTCTGTATCTAACCCCGTGCTGTACCTGTCCTGGGAGTGTTTGATGGGGAAAGTGTAGAGGGAGCTTTACTCTGTATCCAACTCTGTGCTGTACCTGTCCTGGGAGTGTTTGATGGGGACAGTGTAGAGGGAGCTTTACTCTGTATCTAACCCCGTGCTGTACCTGTCCTGGGAGTGTTTGATGGGGAAAGTGTAGAGGGAGCTTTACTCTGTATCCAACTCTGTGCTGTACCTGTCCTGGGAGTGTTTGATGGGGGACAGTGTAGAGGGAGCTTTACTCTGTATCTAACCCCGTGCTGTACCTGTCCTGGGAGTGTTTGATGGGGACAGTGTAGAGGGAGCTTTACTCTGTATCTAACACCGTGCTGTACCTGTCCTGGGAGTGTTTGATGGGGACAGTGTAGAGGGAGCTTTACTCTGTATCTAACCCCGTGCTGTACCTGTCCTGGGAGTGTTTGATGGGGAAAGTGTAGAGGGAGCTTTACTCTGTATCCAACTCTGTGCTGTACCTGTCCTGGGAGTGTTTGATGGGGGACAGTGTAGAGGGAGCTTTACTCTGTATCTAACCCCGTGCTGTACCTGTCCTGGGAGTGTTTGATGGGGACAGTGTAGAGGGAGCTTTACTCAGTATCTAACCCCATGCTGTACCTGTCCTGGGAGTGTTTGATGGGGACAGTGTAGAGGGAGCTTTACTCTGTATCTAACTCTGTGCTGTACCTGTCCTGGGAGTGTTTGATGGGGGACAGTGTAGAGGGAGCTTTACTCAGTATCTAACCCCGTGCTGTACCTGTCCTGGGAGTGTTTGATGGGGACAGTGTAGAGGGAGCTTTACTCAGTATCTAACCCCATGCTGTACCTGTCCTGGGAGTGTTTGATGGGGACAGTGTAAAGGGGGCTTTACTCTGTATCTAACCCCGGGCTGTACCTGTCCTGGGAGTGTTTGATGGGGGACAGTGGAGAGGGAGCTTTACTCTGTATCTAACCCCGTGCTGTACCTGTCCTGGTAGTGTTTGATGGGGGACAGTGTAGAGGGAGCTTTACTCTGTATCTAACTCCGTGCTGTACCTGTCCTGGGAGTGTTTGATGGGGACAGTGTAGAGGGAGCTTTACTCTGTATCTAACCCCGTGCTGTACCTGTCCTGGGAGTGTTTGATGGGGGGCAGTGTAGAGGGAGCTTTACTCTGTACCCCGTGCTGTACCTGTGTAAGGGACTGAGGAAAATTTGTGGGGAAGACAGTTACCAGTGTTCTTTGTCCCTTGTGGGTTTCAGTGTCCTGTTTGCCGAGCGGGTGCTGTTAACAGGATGCTGTTCGTTGAGTGATGTGGGCTGCACCAATGGGATTGCTCTGGGAGCGGGAGGAAAAAAGGCGCCAGGAAGTGAAGCAGCTGCAGAGCAGAGGAGGGGGTGTGCGAGGGACGGGGCGTGCGGGGGAGGGGGTGCGCGGCGGAGGTGGTGCGCGGGGGAGGGGGTGCGCGGGGGAGGGGGTGCGCGGGGGAGGCGGTTTGGGGGGAGGGGGTGTACGGGGGAGGGGGCGCGCAGGGGAGGGGGCGCGCAGGGGAGGGGGCGCGAGGGGGTGGGGTCACGCGGGGGAGGGTGCGCGCGGGGAGGAGGTGCGCGGGGAGAGGGCGCACGGGGGAGCGGGTGTGCGGGGGAGGGGTTGTGCGGGGGAGGGGGTGTGCGGGGGAGGGGCTGTGCGGGGGAGGGGGTGTGCGGGGGAGCGGGTGTATGGGGGAGCGGGTGTACGGGGAGAGGGTGTGTGGGGGAGGGGGTGTGCGGGGGAGGGGGGGTTGCGGGGGAGGGGGCGCACGGGGGAGAGGCGCGCGGGGGAGGGGCCGCACAGGGGAGGGGGCGCGCTGGGGAGAGGCGTGCGGGGGAGGGGCGCGCGGGGGAGGGGTTTGCAGCAGAGGAAGAGCTACGTTTTGGAGAGGAGCTTTTCGGAGGCAGTAAAAAGTCAGTTTGAAATGAATCTTTCTCAGGTGGAACTGCTTGGTTTTTCATGACTGCCGAGGAGGACAGCCTTCAGCGCACGGGATCTGTGTTACTGCACAGATAGCTCGCGGCACCTCTGCCTCGTGTGCTTGCTCCATCATCTTCCCTCTCGTAGACCCGTCTGGACTGTGTGTGTGTCGGGGTTAAGTGAGTACTATCAGACAGGAACGGTAACAGAATGTGGTTTTCTTCAGATGTGCACCAACGGATGGGCCCCAACGTTTAAAATTCAAAGTGCTTGGTGATATTCTGAACATTTCTCAGGTTGAAACTGTTAATTGGAAAATCTTCAGTTGGGATTCTTTACTTGTTTATATCTGCTAATTATATTTGTTGTTTTTTTTTGTTATTCCGTTTACCTTGTTGTTCTGAACCTTTTCTCATTATAAGGTTTATCTCAGTAACATTTTTGGAGGCACCGCGCTAAACATACTCAAATCCTTTCCATGCAAGCCTGTACTGGCATTTATGGGTAAACAGGAAATTTAGCCAGCTCACCATCAACTGCTAGGAATTCAGGATCCTGTAAATCGAACAGTTAAATAGTAGCCCCATATAGTGATCAGCAGGGGGTTACACCTGTCCTGGGAGTGTTTGATGGGGACAGTGTAGAGGGAGCTTTACTCTGTATCTAACCCCATGCTGTACCTGTCCTGGGAGTGTTTGATGGGGGACAGTGTAGAGGGAGCTTTACTCTGTATCTAACCCAGTGCTGTACCTGTCCTGGGAGTGTTTGATGGGGGACAGTGTAGAGGGAGCTTTACTCTGTATCTAACCCCGTGCTGTACCCATCCTGGGAGTGTTTGATGGGGGACAGTGTAGAGGGAGCATTACTCTGTGTCTAACCCGTGCTGTACCTGTCCTGGGAGTGTTTGATGGGGACAGTGTAGAGGGAGCTTTACTCTGTATCTAACCCCGCGCTCTACCTGTCCTGGGAGTGTTTGATGGGGACGGTGTAGAGGGAGCTTTACTCGGTATCTAACCCCGTGCTGTACCTGTCCTGGGAGTCTTTGATGGGGAACAGTGTAGAGGGAGCTTTACCCTGTATGTAACCCCGTGCTGTACCTGTCCTGGGAGTGTTTGATGGGGACAGTTTAGAGGGAGCTTTACTCTGTATCTAACCCCGTGCTGTACCTGTCCTGGGAATGTTTGATGGGGGACAGTGTAGAGGGAGCTTTACTCTGTATCTAACCCCGTGCTGTACCTGTCCTGGGAATGTTTGATGGGGGACAGTGTAGAGGGAGCTTTACTCTGTATCTAACCCCGTGCTGTACCTGTCCTGGGAGTGTTTGATGGGGGACAGTGTAGAGGGAGCTTTACTCTGTATCTAACCCCGTGCTGTACCTGTCCTGGGAGTGTTTGATGGGGACAGTGTAGAGGGAGCTTTACTCTGTATCTAACCCCGTGCTGTACCTGGCCTGGGAGTGTTTGATGGGGGACAGTGTAGAGGGAGATTTACTCTGTATCTAACCCCGTGCTGTACCTGGCCTGGGAGTGTTTGATGGGGACAGTGTAGAGGGAGCTTTACTCTGTATCTAACCCCGTGCTGTACCTGTCCTGGGAGTGTTTGATGGGGACAGTGTAGAGGGAGCTTTACTCTGTATCTAACCCCATGCTGTACCTGTCCTGGGACTGTTTGATGGGGACAGTGTAGAGGGAGCTTTACTCTTCTTGTTTGTGTTGTTGTATCGATAGATTGGGTGCAGCTGATGCATAAACTTGATGCTTTAATTCTAAACACTTCACTCTGCGTGACGCCAAACGTGACGATGCACAATGGTATTAGGTCAATAGTTGAGTTTAATTTGGAGAATAGAATTGGCTGCCCAACCGTGTTTGAATGGTTCAGGTTTTAAGCCTCTCATCTCCTTCACTCCCACCGTTCTAATAAGTTATTCGAATGATTCCACGCGGCTGCCTTCTCAGCATTGAGTCAGCGGCGCATCCGGTATAATGAGAACTGTGAAAGTTACAAGAGACGGAATAATTCACTCTCACCGCTCAAGCAGAAATCATCAGCCAGATGTCTCAACCATTAGTCACCAACATTCCTCCATTCTGATCAGCGATTGCACTGAGTGACTGACTCCCTGCACTGCAGCTCCGCACTGAACTGGGAACCTTGCAGTTTCAAAGCTCCATGTTCCACAGTCTGGTCAAATGACTCTGGGCGGCGTGGTGGCACAGTGGGTTAGCACCGCTGCCTCACAGCGTCAGGGACCCGGGTTCAACTCCGGCCTCGGGTCACTGACTGTGTGGAGTCTGCCCATTCTCCCCGTGTCTGCGTGGGTTTCCTCCAAAGATGTTTGGGTTAGGTGGATTGGCCATGCTAAATTGCCCCTTAGTGTCCAACGATATGTAGGTTAGGTGGATTGGCCATGCTAAATTGCCCCTTAGTGTCCAACGATGTGCAGGTTAGGTGGATTGGCCATGCTAAATTGCCCCTTAGTTGCCCTGGAAAGACGGAGGATGAGGGGAGACTTAATAGAGGTGTATAAAATTATGAAAGGCATAGATAGGGTGAACGGTGGGAAGCTTTTCCCCAGGTCGGTGGTGACGTTCACGAGGGGTCATAGGTTCAAGGTGAAGGGGGGGAGGTTTAACACAGATATCAGAAGGACATATTTTACACAGAGGGTGGTGGGGGCCTGGAATGCGCTGCCAGGCAAGGTGGTGGAGGCGGACACACTGGGAACGTTTAAGACTTATCTAGACAGCCATATGAACGGAGTGGGAATGGAGGGATACAAAAGAATGGTCTAGTTTGGACCGGGGAGCGGCGCGGGCTTGGAGGGGCCGAAGGGCCTGTTCCTGTGCTGTATTGTTCTTTGTTCTTTGTTCTTTGTTCTAGTGTCCAGCGATGTGTCGGTTCAGTGGATTGGCCACGCTAAATTGCCCCTCAGTGTCCAAAGATGTGCAGGTTATGTGGATTGGCCATGCTAAGTGTGTGGGGTTACGGGGATAGGATGGGGGAAGAGGGCCTGGGTAAGATACTCTGTCAGAGAGTTGGTCCAGACTCGATAGTCCGAATGGCCTCCTTCTGCACAGTGGAGATTCTATGATTGTATTGTGCTGAGGCATTGCTGCGTTGCTGGAGGAACCCAGGCTGCTATGTGGAAACCTCTTGCGTACCCGAGTCAGGATGTCATGTTGCAGCTTTATAAAACTTCAGTTCGGCCGAACTAAGAGTATTGCGTCCAATTCTGGTTGCTACATTAAAGGAAGGACGTGGAGGCTTTGGAGAGGGTGCAGAGGAGGTTTACCACGATGCTGCCTGGATCAGAGGGTATGAGCTTTCAGGAGAGGCTGGACAGACTCGGGTTGTTTTCTCTGGAGCGACGGAGGTTGAGGGGAGACCTGATAGACGTCGATACAATTGTGAGAGGCAGAGATAGGGTTGACAGTCAGAATCTTTTTCCCAGAGTTGAAATGTCAAACTGGGGGGCACACACTTGAGGTGAAAGGGGAAAAGTTCAAAGGAGATGTGAGGGGCAAGTTTTTTACACAGAGAGTGGTAGGTGTCTGGAACGCGCTGCCCGGGGTGGTGGTGGAGGCGGATATGATAGGGGGGTTTAAGGGGCTTTTAGATAAACACATGAATATGCAAGGAATGGAGGGACATGGACCAGAAGGGATTGGTTTAATTTGGCGTCATGCTCGGCACAACAGGATGGGCCGAAGGGCCTGTTCCTGTGCTGTACTGTTCCATGTTCTCAGAGCAGTGTCCTGACTAACATTCCTCTCCATTCCATTGCCACAAGTCTCCTGGTCCGAAGTGACCTGCCTCCTGTTCAGGCACCGTGCTCTCGTCCTCAGGACATTCCTGCCCTGATCTTCCCCCTTTCCCTTCCCAGACTTTGAAGAAAACCACTCCCCAAAGCCCGCTTCCTGTCCATGTCTCCCTGAAATCCACTCCATTCCCCGCTCCCCCCAACTGCTTCACATTCACCACGTTCATCACCTCAAGTGGGAACCACTCTTCCTCCGTTTGAGGTGTTACCCACACCCGACTGACACCTCAAAGTGGAAATTCTTGCATTTTTATTGCACCTTCCATGACACCAGGACACCTGAAAGTGCTGTGCAGCAAAGTACTTTTGATGTGTAGTCGCTGCCGTTTTGGAGCGAAAGGTAGAAGCCATTTTCAGCACAGCAAGATCCCACAGCCAGCCGTGAGGCAAATGACCAGATAACAGTGACCCGAACTTCCCGAGGAGCGACAGTTGTTAAGAATTGTGAAAAATTAAGATTAAAAACAGAAAGTCAAAGCAGGGAGTTGATTAGAGGCAGGCGGCCGGAGAACTGGTGAGATGTAAATTAGCCTTTCAGTGGAAAATAAGAATTTCATATATGTGACTAGATAGAACAATGGGACTACAGAAGTTGTAACTTTAAAGTGGAAAGATAAGGAAATTGACATGTCCATTCCAAAAACTGACCACACAGGGGAGATAAAACTCAAAGGGAAATAGATTCTATAACTGTAGGACACAGTAAGCAGTCTCACAACACCAGGTTAAAGTCCAATGGGTTTATCTGGTAGCACGAGCTTTCGGAGCGCTGCCCCTTCATCAGGAATCGAACCTGGGTCCCTGGCACTTTGCGGCAGCAGTGCTAACCATTGTATCACCATGCCACCCACAGTTGTAATAGTTATAAAGAGGTTGTACTTGAAGAGACAACTGGATTGAAGTTTGATGAATCCACTGGATCCAGATGAGCTACGTCCCAGATGGAGGGAGCGAGAGAGATAGTGGATGCGTTGGTGATTATCTCCAGATTCGAGAATGCTTCGTGTAGACTGGAAAGTAGCAAATGTAACGCCACTATTGTACAAAGGAGAATGGAAACGTACAGACCTGTTAATCTGACATCAGCAACAGCAAGGAAAATGTTAGAATCTGTTACCAACAATCTGATATTTCAACTTTTAAAGTTTATTTATCAGTGTCGCAAGGAGACTTACATTAACACTGCAATGAAGTTACTGTGAAAATCCCCTAGTCGCCACACTCCGGCGCCTGTTCGGGTACGGTGAGGGAGAATTTAGCACGGCCAATGCACCCTAACCAGCACGTCTTTCGGACTGTGGGAAGAAACCGGAGCACCCGGAGGAAACCCACGCAGACACGGGGAGAATGTGCAGACTCCGCACAGACAGTGACCCAAGCCGGGAATCGAACCCGGGTCCCCAGAACATTAGCTGAGTTTCTGGATTAATAGTCCAGCGATAATACCACTTGGCCATCGCCAACTGAATATTACGCAGAAAGGTAGGAGCAGGAGGAGGCCATTCGGCCCTTCGAGCCTGCTCCGCCACTCATCACGTTCATAGCTGATCGTCCAACTCAATAGCCTAATCCTGCTCTCTCCCCATAACCTTTGATCCCATTCGCCCCAAGTGCTATATCCAGCCGCCTCTTGAATACATTCAATATTTTGGCATCAACTACTTCCTGTGGTAATGAATTCCACAGACTCACCACTCTTTGGGTGAAGAAATATCTCCTCACCTCCGTCCTAAATGGTCTACCCCGAATCCTCAGACTGTGACCCCTGGTTCTGGACTCCCCCCACCATCGGGAACATCCTCCCTGTATCTACCCTGTCTAGTCCCGTTAGAATTTTATAAGTCTCTATGAGATTTCCCCCCCCATTCGCCTGAACTCCAGTGAAAACATCCTAACCCAGTCAATCTCTCCTCATACATCAATCCCGCCATCCCCAGAATCAGCCGGGTAAACCTTCACTGCACTCCCTCGAGAGCAAGAACATCCTTCCTCAGAAAAGAGGGCCAAAACTGCACACAATATTCTCGGTTGAATATTGTTGAACACTCCTCCCTCAACCACCACCCCCCCCACCCCCATCTCCCCCAACACCCCCCGTCAAAGCGATCACGGAAAGACTAGACCATTTTGACCACTTCACGCCCTGTATTCCGACCCGAGTCCTCGTGTCGGAATACAGGGTGCGAAATGGTCAAAATGTAGTCAGTTTTCGGAAGGTGCATGTTAATCTGCCGCAGAATGTCCCACCGGCTAGGACGTACGCCGAGAGACTCACACCTGAGGAGGAATATTAACAAGCTTCGATGCAGCTCGGAGATCTCGAGGTGCAGTGTAATTGCAGAGATAAAGTAACGCGGGGAGGCCTGTGAAAGGTGAAGTAATTCACACAGCCGGCTAGGGGAGTAATAATAAGGCCGGCAGGCCCTGTAATTTGCCTGAGAAACACTTCCTTTCTCCAGTCTTGTACAAGCTGGTTTCTGGATGTAAACAGCCTGCCCGAAATGCATGAAAATTTCTTTCTGATCAGTAAATTAATATCAATAACTGACTATTTTCCAAGAGGGCCTACATTATGGTTTGGAACTCTGATTTCAAAGAGTATTACTGCACAGGGAAAGGGCACCGTTCGCATAGATTTCCACCATTGGCACATCCACCGTCTCTCGAACCAATCGATTGCTGATCCCCCATTCCCCCCCCTTCCTTCCAGATGAGTTTGCAACCCCACGTCCATCTCGAAGACCGCAAGTGTCCAGCCCTGCATCACTGCCTGCCTCTGCTCCCGTGCACTCCCCATTCTCTCCCGCTCTCCTCCACACATGGGAATTAGGAGGGGGAGTAGGCCACTCGGCCCCCTCGAGTCTGCTCCACCATTCAATAGGGATCGTGGCCAATCCGATTGTGACCTTAGCTCCTGACCCCCCCATAACCCTTGACCCCCCCCCCCCCTCCCCCCCCCCCCGATAGACCAATAGCTCAGCCTTGAACCTACTTGATGTCCCAGTCTCCACTGCTCTCTGGGGAAGAGAATTCCAAACGCTATCGACCGTCTAAGAGAATTCCGCCTCATCACCGTGTGAAATTGGAGCCTGCTGCCCCACATTGGATCTCACACCAAGTCCCACCCCCACTCGTCACCCCAGTTCCCAACCCCCCTGAACCCCCAATTTATAGTTTCCATCTTCATATTCAAATCCCTCCATGGCCAGGTCCCTCCCAATCTCTGTAGCCTCCTCAAGCCCCTGATATCTTCATTCCATTGTCTCTGAGGATCACCTGGCCCGCCTCTCTGCCTCACCTCGGTCTATGCCTCCATCTCACATTCTGCAATTCCTGCGATCTCTAACCTTCTCCCCTGCCTCTCTCTGCCTCTTTAAGATTCACCCATCTGACCATGCTCACTAGTCACCCATCCTAAACCCCTTCCTAGTCTTGGCAGGATCATTTCTCAGACCAAACCTCCGTGAAACTCTGATTTTCCTTTCTCTGTTGAGGTTGTGATGACCTCAACGTGAGGTTGGCTTCTCAGAGCATGAGCTCCCTGATTGAGGTAATGTTTGCCTGCCCAACCAGGGAGTCTTGCCTGTGTATATATTGAGGAACATCAGGGCTACAGGAGTGGCACGGTAGCACAGTGGTTAGCACTGCTGCCTCACAGCACCAGGGTCCTGGGTTCGATTCCCGGCTCGGGTCACTGTCTGTATGGAGTTTGCACATTCTCCCCGTGTCTGCGTGGGTTTCCTCCGGGTATTCCGGTTTCCTCCCACACTCCAAAGATGTGCGGATTAGGTAGATTGGCCGGGTTAAATTGACCCTCGTGTCAGGGGGATTAGCAGAGTAAATATGTGGTGTTACGGGGATAGTGCCTGGGTGGGATTGTGGTCGGTGCAGACTCAATGGGCTGAATGGCCTCCTTCTGCACTGTAGGGATTCTATGACACTCTGGGTTCTGACCTTGTACCTGAAGCTCTCTCAGGAGTGGAATTGAGTATGTAAATAAAGGGAATCTGCTGAAGGGACACTGCCTCTGAGGAGTTATTTCAAAGCCTCTCTACATCAATGCGCTAATGTCCTGTTTGTCTCTCCCCTCACCCCCAGTGTTTAAGGCAGATTCCTGATGAGAGAAAGACCCACGTCCAAAGCCTTCCCTTCCCCAGGCGGCCAAGTATGAACAGCCAGACAGTGAATGTCAGTTTAATATATATCAATATTTCTTTGTTTAGACACAAGTATCTTGCTTCAAAGACAATAACTGATTCCTTAAAAAACTGGATTTTGTGCCAAGTATTGTGGCTGTTGGAACAGCAGGGGAGGGCAATAATGTGTAAGAGGGAGCCCTCTCATTTTAACCCTGGACGGTCAAAGCAATTGCAGCAGGTAGCCAGTTACAATCAGCGACTGTGACTTACCCTGTCTGATACCCCGACCTTTCAATCGAATACAAGTTTAACTCCTGGTGCTGCTAGCAGGGAATCTTGAAATCCCAATAGTGCAGAAGGAGGCCAATCGGCCCATCAAGTCTGTGCTGACCCTCCAGCTGAGCATCTCACCCGGGCAGCAGCGCTAACCACTGTGCCACCGTGCAGCCCTGTGGCATGCCCGTCAGAACTCGGTGTGGTCCTTCTGTGAATGCCTTCACTGGGGTCCCCACCTGGCCATTGGGACCCTGACTGCAACTTCAGCCCGAGGCCAGCCTGGCAGCAAGGGGTCCCGGCTGGGATCCCTTCCTCCCATTCCTGAGGGCAGATGGTTTAAACATCCTGTGGGCACAACAGCGCCTCCCACAGTGCGGCACACACTGTGCATTCCTGAAGGAAAAGGTCTCTCAGAAAGGCACTGAGAGGGTCAGCCTGGGTTTCTGTGTCCAGACTGGCATTTAGAACCCAGAGCCTTCTGATTCAGGCACGACATAGAATCTAGAAGCAGGAGGAGGCCACTCGGCCCTTCGAGCCTGTTCCGCCATTTATCACGATCATGGCTGATCATCAAATTCAATATCCTGATCCCCCTTCCCCCCATATCCCTCGATCCCTTTAGCTCCAAGAGCGAAATCTAATTTCTTCTTGAAATCAGACAATGTTTTGGCCTCAACTACTTTCTGTGGGAGTGAATTCCACACATTCACCACCCTCTGGGTGAAGAAATTTCTCCTCACCTCAGTTCTAAAAGAACCCCTTATCCTCAAACTGTGACCCCTAGTTCATAGAATCCTACAGTGCAGAAGGAGGCCATTTGGCCCATCGGGTTTGCACCGGTACGATGGGACGGCCGGGTGTGTTTGCCTTTTGTATCTTCGGGAGGCAGTAGAGATCTCCATCTCCTCCCATTGCCAGGTTTTATATTTAAAGCAAATTACTGCGGATGCTGGAAAACGGAAAATCTTCAAACAAGACCTCTTCACCGCACTGGACCTTCAACCGATGCTATACACTAGATACATCGATGACATTTTCTTCCTTTGGACTCATGGTGAACAATCACTGAAACAACTATATGATAATAGCGTAATAGGATGGAGGGTTATAGGTAGGTCTAGAAGGTAGGGATGTGTTCGGCACAACTTGTGGGCCGAAGGGCCTGTTTGTGCTATAGTTTTTCTATTTCTATGTTTCTATGATGACATCAACAAGTTCCATCCCACCATCAGACTCACCATGGACTACTCTCCGGAATCGGTTGCATTCTTGGACACACGCATCTCCATTAAGGACAGTCACCTCAGTGCTTCACTGTACCGCAAGCCCACGGATAACCTCTTGATCCTTCACTTCTCCAGCTTCCACCCTAAACACGTTAAAGAAGCCATCCCCTATGGACAAGCCCTCCGAATACACAGGATCTGCTCAGATGAGGAGAATTGCAACAGACACCTCCAGACGCTGAAAGATGCCCTCATAAGAACAGGATATGGCGCTCGACTCATCGATCGACAGTTCCGACGCGCCACAGCGAAAAACCGCACCGACCTCCTCAGAAGACAAACACGGGACACAGTGGACAGAGTACCCTTCGTCGTCCAGTACTTCCCCGGAGCGGAGAAGCTACGGCATCTCCTCCGGAGCCTTCAACATGTCATTGATGAAGACGAACATCTCGCCAAGGCCATCCCCACACCCCCACTTCTTGCCTTCAAACAACCGCACAACCTCAAACAGACCATTGTCCGCAGCAAACTACCCAGCCTTCAGGAGAACAGTGACCACGACACCACACAACCCTGCCACAGTAACCTCTGCAAGACGTGCCGGATCATTGACACGGATGCCATCATCTCACGTGAGAACACCATCTACCAGGTACACGGTACATACTCTTGCAACTCAGCCAACATTGTCTACTTGATACGCTGCAGGAAAGGATGTCCCGAGGCATGGTACATTGGGGAAACCATGCAGACACTACGACAACGGATGAATGAACACCGCTCCACAATCACCAGGCAAGACTGTTCTCTTCCCTGTTGGGGAACACTTCAGCGGTCACGGGCATTCGGCCTCTGATCTTCAGGTAAGAGTTCCCCAAGGCGGCCTTCACGACACACGACAACGCAGAGTCGCTGAGCAGAAACTGATAGCCAAGTTCCGCACACATGAGGACTGCCTCAACCGGGATCTTGGGTTCATGTCACACTATCTGTAACCCCCACGACTTGCCTGGGCTTGCAAAATCTCACTAACTGTCCTGGCTGGAGACAATACACATCTCTTTAACCTGTGCTTAACCCTCTCTCCACTCACACTGTCTGTAACTTTAAGACTTGATTACCTGTAAAGACTCGCATTCCAATCATTATTCTGTAAATTGAGTTTGTGTCTTTATATGCCCTGTTTGTGAACAGAACTCCCACCCACCTGACGAAGGGGCAGCGCTCCGAAAACTAGTGGCGTTTGCTGCCAAATAAACCTGTTGGACTTTAACCTGGTGTTGTGAGACTTCTAACACTATTCTCTCCCCACAGATGCTGCCAGACCTGCTGGGATCTTCCGTTTTCCAGCATCCTCAGTAACTCGCTTTCAATATAAAACCTGGTAATGGGAGGAGGTGGAGAGAGAGAGAGCGGGTGGAGGTGAGAGAAATGTTGTGTGCAATGCTATTTCTGAACTTTCTGGCCTTTTATCATTGAGGTTCAGCTGGGAATTAGACTTGTAGAAAGCTGTGTAATATGTTATTAAACACTGTCAGAATGTTGGATATGAACCGCGCAATCAATTAAATAACCACATTCAGTAGATTAAGACAACAAGAGTGAACTTTAATGGGACTTCATATTTTCTTTAATAATTTACTGACCTCACTTTGATTGCCACCTCCTCCGGTCCCTTCTGACTAGAATTTGCAGAAGAATAATTCGACTAATTGGAGGAGGTGACCTGGGATGCTAATTAATTTTCCAATTCATTATTGCAATTAATTAAACACAACTTATTTATAAGTAATTCCAAGTGGCTGTTGAGATATTATTTAAGAGAACTGTAAGTAGACAGTATGAATTGAGAATGTGATATTAGTCTGACTGAGGTTTGTGACAGTTTACTGATGTTAACAAGAAGCATTATACAGTCCTGGGAACTTTCTTATTGGCAACTTGCTGACATGTCAGAATCCACAAGGAAAGACATCATCATCCTCCTCCCCTGCAGGCGGACGGTGGGGGGGAGGAGAGGGGAGGAAATCAGAAATTGGGCCCCCGTTTCGCTGCTTAATGTGGACCACAATTTTCTGACTAAGGTCATTGCCAGTTGGGTCAAGTCTGCGCTGGAGTTGGTGATCCATTGTGATCAGCCCTGCAGTGTACCTGGACACCTGAAAGCCTCCCACTATCAAGGCAGGTGACTGCTTATGTACAGGATAGTTTAGATGAATAGCACAGTGGGTTAGCACTGCAGCCTCACAGCGCCAGGGACCCGGGTTCAATTCCCGGCTTGGGTCACTGTCTGTGCGGAGTCTGCACGTTCTCCCCCGTGTCTGCGTGGGTTTCCTCCGGGTGCTCCGGTTTCCTCCCACAGTCCAAAGATGTGCAGGTTAGATGGATTGACCATGGCAAATTGACCCTTAGGTTTGCGGGGTTATGGGATAAAACTGGGTAATAATCAGTGCAGATTCAATGGGCTGAATGGCCTCCCTCTGCACTGTAGGGATTCTATGATTCTGAGGATACAGACATTGAGAAGTAACAATCTCAGCGGTGGAAGCAGTCAGGTCAAGACCTCCCTATATTTGGACATCGCTGTCTGCACGGACTGAAGAACATCAGCCAACAGTTCCAACCAACCTCGGGAGTGTGGTAAACCACTGCGAGCTTATTGCCTGTGTGTGTGACATGCCTGGACATGCCCCTGCTGGCCCTGCCCGGGACTCCTCCCCCTCGGTCCAGGTATAAAGGTGACTGCTCCCCACCCCCTGCCTCAGTCTCTGGACCAGTTCATCGGCATGGGTGTGCTCCAAGTCTTTTGCTAATAAAAGCCTATTTGTTCTTGCATACAAACTAGTCTTTGCTCGATTGATGGTGCATCAGGGAGCCAAGGTAAATTGTAGAAAGAGCGAGGTCATGTTCTCTGGAAACTGGATCGACCAATACTTTGTCCCCTTCGTTGTCAGGTGAGACCACCTGAAGGTGCTGAGGATATAGTTTAGAGGGATATGGGATTATGCCAAAAACTGGAAGGAGCGAATCACTCTGGTGAAAGAGAAACTGGTGAGGTGGGAGAGAGATGTCTCCAATTTGGGTTTCTGGGTGCAAGGTGATCTTGGTGTCTCATGCCTATCCTGCTCCTGCACTGTGACGCTCATCCCAACCAACTCTCATTTTACCCGGAGATTGGAAATATGTCCCCAGGGATGTGATGTAGAAAGCTCTAGCTAAGGGGAGGATGTGATGTAGAAAGTTTTAGCTAAGGGGAGGATGTGATGTAGAAAGCTCTAGCTAAGGGGAGGATGTGATGTAGAAAGTTCTAGCTAAGGGGAGGATGTGATGTAGAAAGTTCTAGCTAAGGGGAGGATGTGATGTAGAAAGCTCTAGCTAAGGGGAGGATGTAATGTAGAAAGCTCTAGCTAAGAGGAGAGTGAATATACCCAATATTGCTCTCATCCTTTTCTTTTTAGAATCCTATGGTGCAGAAGGAGGCCATTCAGCCCATCAAGTCTGTACCGACCACCCAGGCCCTACCCTTGTAACTTCACATATTTACCCTAGCTGATTCTCCTGACACTAAGGGGCAATTTAGCATGGCCAATCCACCTAACCCGCACATCTTTGGACTGTGGGAGGAAACCGGAGCACCCGGAGGAAACCCACGCAGACACGGGGAGAACGTGCAGACTCCACACAGACAGTGACCCAAGCCGGGAATCGAACCCGGGTCCCTGGCGCTGTGAGGCAGCAGTGCTAACCACTGTGCCATCGTGCCACCCTACCGATAGCCACCTTTGTGTGCACCTGCATCAAGCTGGGCGTAGACACTTGGTGTACAAACACCGAGTGTCACTGTGCTGTGGTCCTACAGGTACCCAGTGTTGTGAAGGATGGGTCTAGCCATGTTACCACTGAATGGTCTGTTCAGTTGGACCATGCTGTCCCACTGTAGCAAAAGAGTCCCCCTGTCCAGAACTCTGTCAGGCAGTGTGCTTCACACAACACCCTCAAAGCCCAACGGGAAAAGGAGATGGTGGATCCTACTGCATGGTTCCCTGAGCAGACTGGCCAAGTTACTTGGCAGAATTCCAGTGCTGAGGAACTTTCAAACCCAGCAGCGAGACATGGTTTGACCTGTGCTGCCTGCTCCTTCCTGCATACCCCAGTTCTCACTCCCTCCTGCCTGCTGACCTCATGGGCACTGTGCTGGATGGAGGAGGCTGGAGTCTGCCTCCTTCCCCAAGGTGCCTTTGCAAAGGCGAATCTGGAGATTGGAGATGGCATGAGGTCCGGTCCGAGTAGCTCCGCGACACAAGGCTGTGTGCTGTACGGGTTGATCCATTGCTGCCGGAGGATCCTAACCCTAACTCGGTGAAAGACACCCATTCATCTGCTCAAACCCTGTTGGACTTCCAGTAGAAAGAGCTGCTGAGTGTTGCAACCTGGCATATTCCAAGGTCTAGGACCACTTGCTGACGGGGGCACGGAAGCCTGGGACAGTTGCTGCACAAGATCAATGAGGGTGGCACGGTGGCACAGTGGTTAGCACTGCTGCCTCACAGCTCCAGGGACCGGGGTTCGATTCCCGCCTTGGGTCACCGTCTGTGTCGAGTTTCCACGTTCTCCCCGTGTCTGCGTGGGTTTCCTCCCACACATCAAAGATGTGCAGGTTAGGTTGATTGGCCATGTTAAATTGCCCCTTAGTGTCCCAGGAGGTGTAGGTTAGAGGGATTAGTGTGGTAAATGTGTGGGGTTATGGGAATAGGGCCTGAGATGGGATTGTGGTTGGTGCAAACTTGATGGGCTGAATGGCCTCCTTCTGCACTGTAGGGATTCTATGTGAAAGGCTACCAAGTAAGGTCCTCCCACTATAATATCACCAAGGGACTGTGTAAAAACCCTCAGGCTATATCAACCTCACAGTATTTGACATGGAATGTCAATGTGTGTCGTGAATAGGTGCTGTCATTGTTAAGTGTCGGAGTACCACACAGTGCCACATTCTGTACTGAGAGGAATTGAACTGTATTGCACTTTGTGTAATGTCAAGGTTGAGTTGTTCGGTGATTATAGAATTCCTACAGTGCAGAAGGAGACCATTCAGCCCATCGAGTCTACACCGACCACAATCCCACCCAGCCCCTATTCCCGTAACCCCATGTATTTACCCTGCTAATCCAGAGATGTGCGGGTTAGGTGGATTGGCCATGCTAAATTGACCCTCGTGTCATAGAACATAGAACAGTACAGCACAGAACAGGCCCTTCGGCCCACGATGTTGTGCCGAGCTTTATCTGAAACCAAGATCAAGCTATCCCACTCCCTATCATCCTGGTGTGCTCCATGTGCCTATCCAATAACCGCTTAAATGTTCCTAAAGTGTCTGACTCCCCTATCACTGCAGGCAGTCCATTCCACACCCCAACCACTCTCTGCGTAAAGAACCTACCTCTGATATCCTTCCTATATCTCCCACCACGAACCCTATAGTTATGCCCCCTTGTAATAGCTCCATCCACCCGAGGAAATAGTCTTTGAACATTCACTCTATCTATCCCCTTCATCATTTTATAAACCTCTATTAAGTCTCCCCTCAGCCTCCTCCGCTCCAGAGAGAACAGCCCTAGCTCCCTCAACCTTTCCTCATAAGACCTACCCTCCAAACCAGGCAGCATCCTGGTAAATCTCCTCTGCACTCTTTCCAGCGCTTCCACATCCTTCTTATAGTGAGGTGACCAGAACTGCACACAATATTCCAAATGTGGTCTCACCAAGGTCCTGTACAGTTGCAGCATAACCCCACAGCTCTTAAACTCCAACCCCCTGTTAATAAAAGCTAACACACTATAGGCCTTCTTCACAGCTCTATCCACTTGAGTGGCAACCTTTAGAGATCTGTGGATATGGACCCCAAGATCTCTCTGTTCCTCCACAGTCTTCAGAACCCTACCTTTGACCTTGTAATCACATTTAAATTAGTCCTACCAAAATGAATCACCTAATTTAGTGTCAGGGAGATTAGCAGAGTAAATATGTGGGATTGCGGGAAAGGACCTTGGTGGGATTGTGGTTGGTGCAGACTCGATGGGCTGAATGGCCTCCCTCTGCACTGTAGGGATTCTCTAGGGATTCTAATTCCCCTGACACTAAGGGGAAATTTGTACTTTTACAAATTTCACCAATAAAATAGATTTTTTATGAGGACTTTTTCACCCTTTCATGGGATGTGGGCGTCTCTGGCTGGGCCAACATTTATTGCCCATTCCTAACTGCCCCTTGAGAAGGTGGTGGTGAGCTCCCTTCTTGAACCCGCTGCAGTCCATGTGGTGTAGGTACACCCAAAGTGCTGTTAGGGAGAGAGAGTTCCAGGATTTTGACCCAGCGACAGTGAAGGAACGGTGATATATTTCCAAGTCAGGACGGTGAGTGGCTTGGAGGGGAACTTTCAGGTGGTGGTGTCCCCATGTATCTGCTGCCCTTGTCCTTCTGGATGGAAGTGGTCGTGGGTTTGGAGGGTTCTGTCTGAGAAGCTTTGGTGAGTTCCATCTTGTAGATGCATCTTGTAGATGGTACACGCGGCTGCCACTGAGCGTCAGTGTTGGAGGGAGTGAATGTTTAAGGTGGTGGATTGGCTGCTTTGTCCTGGGTGGTGCTGAGCTTCTTGAGTGTTGTTGGAGCTGCACCCATCCAGGCAAGTGGGGAGTATTCCATCACACTCCTGACTTGTGCCTTGTAGCGAGTGAAGGTGTTATTGAATGTCAAGGGGCGGTGGTTAGATTCTCCCTTGTTGGAGATGGTCATTGCTTGGCATTTGTGTGGTGAGGGCGTTACTTATGATACCTCATTTTTAGGTCTGCCTGGCGCTGATCCTGGCATGCCCTCCTGCACTCTCCATTGAACCAGGGGTGATCCCCTGGCTTGTTGGTAATGGTAGAGTGGGGGATATGCTGGGCCGTGAGGTTACAGATTGTTGTCAAGTACAATTCTGCTGCTGGTGATGGTCCACAGTGCCTCAATGGATGCCCAGTTTTGAGCTGTTAGATCTGTTCTGAATCTACCCCATTTAGCAGGAGGGTACAGTTCCACAAGTGCCCACCACACTTTACCACCAGATCATAGAATCCCTACAGTGCAGAAGGAGGCCATTCAGCCCATCGAGTCTGCACTGACAACAATCCCACCCAGGCCCCGTCCCTGTAACCCCATGTATTTACCCTGCTAGTCCCCCTGAACACTAAGGGGCAATTTACCATGGCCAACCAGCCTAACCTACACATAAAGAACAAAGAACAAAGAAAATTACAGCACAGGAACAGGCCCTTCGGCCCTCCAAGCCTGCACCGAGCATGCTGCCCGACTGAACTAAAACCCCCTACCCTTCCGGGGACCATATCCCTCTATTCCCATCCGACTCATGTATTTGTCAAGACGCCCCTTAAAAATCACTATTGTATCCGCTTCCACTACCTTTGGATCAATGTCTACATGCGTTCGATCTCAGTCAGAGTCTGCTGACTCAACCTTCCCTTTGGGTTTGAGTTGAGTTGAATCCCCACCCTGGGGTGTATCTGTGTATATGTGTGGGCACTAACCTGGGCTGATATTGCAGTGCATTACTGAGGGAGTCTAGACTACCAGAGGATGGCAACTTTCGACGACACCTTAACCCCGTTCCCATTACAACCAGCTGCATGCTTACCACCTTTAACTTGGAAAGCAACACCCCTGGAACACCTTGTTCTATACGGGATCTTGCTGTGCACATGTTGGTCTTTAAAGTTTATTTATCAGTGCAATAAGTCGAGTTACATTAACACTGCAATGAAGTTACTGTGAAAATCCCCTAGTGGCCACACTCCGGCGCCTGTTCGGGTACACTGAGGGAGAATTTAGCAAGGCCAATGCACCCTAACCAGCACGCCTTTCAGACTGTGGGAGGAAACCGGAGCACCCGGAGGAAACCCACGCAGACACGGGGAGAACGTACAGACTCCACACACACAGTGACCCAAGCTGGGAATCGAACCCAGGTCCCTGGTGCTCTGAAGCAGCGGTGCTAACCACTGTGCCACCGCGCCACCCCGTTTTTCCAACACTAAACAGTGCAAAACCTTTCAAAAAATGTTCAATTGCTGGAAGTACCTTGGCGCCTACTGAGGTGCTATACAAATGCAAATCGCAGTGGTTGTACAATGCCTCCACCACCCCCACCACTTCACAGCCAATGAGAAAGCTACCAAAGACCATGCTACCTGATAGGGTGGTTCTTGTCCACCAATCAGAGAGCCTTTTACCCTCGTCCCTCAGACCAACAGATGGAGGTTGCTGTGATGATGTTCCTCCTGGGTTTGGTATCCTTGGTTATTAATGCGTGCCCCCCCCACCATTCCCCCCCCCCCCCCCCCGCCCCACCTACACGCACACATCCCCACCCACACACACACCCCTACCCACACACACACCCCTACCCACACACACCAGAGAGTGATTGGCATCTGTGGGGTTGCCTGTGGGTCAGTCGCAGCGGGTGCAAGTCTGGGATGAGGGGGAGAGGTTGGTATTGAGGGGAAATTCACCCCAGTTTAAAACTCACCCCCTTCACAGCTGCTGCCCCCTGGAGCAACGGTGGCACGGTGGGTTAGCACTGCTGCCTCACAGCGCCAGGGACCCGGGTTGGATTCCCAGCTTGGGTCACTGTCTGTGTGGAGTTTGCACGTTCTCCCTGTGTTTGCGTGGGTTTCCTCCGGGTGCTCCGGTTTCCTCCCACAGTCCGAAAGACGTGCGGATTAGGGTGCATTGGCCATGCTAAATTCTCCCTCAGTGTACCCGAACAGGAGTGTGGCGACTAGGGGATTCTCACCGTCACTGCGTTGAAGTGTTAATGTAAGCCTTACTTGTGACTAATAAATAAACAATGCTGTGGGATATACTTAGTTTAGCAATGAGAAGGGGTTGGCGGTGGGGGGAGTGAGGGTGGGGATGGTTAAATCCGAGAATAATATTGACAGGGACGCTTCCTTCCCCTGGCGATGGGGAGTGGGTCCCAAATGCAGGAGGGGAACAGGCAGAGAGAGGTGGGGCTGTCTGTACTGGCAGTGTGTCTCTCTCAGTCTCTCCATCTCCAAGCACATCAGTGACTAATAGAATTGATGACAACAGAGCGGGTCCTGATCTCAGCACAGAGCGGCTGAGTGAGTGAGTGAGTGTGAGGGAGAGAGAGGCACTCCAGGTATCCCCAGGGAAAGAGATGCTGGGAGCTGCAGGCTCTGACTTTTGTTGACAAAGAAGGAAGGGGTAGGGGGGTGGGTGAGGGGGAGGGGGGGGGGGGTGAATAATGTAAAGCAGCTGCCCAGATTGCGGGTGGATTCCCCAGTTCACTCCATTGTAAACCCCTCTCACACACAAGACTCGGCTGAACTGGAGCCAGCGGCGGATGCATTCTTTTATTGAAGAGATACACACACAACAAGCAGGCAGCCCGGGATGTGGACACAAGCTCAGATGAAAGGATAATGCCTGTGTAAAAAAAGAAAGCTGCCTGGTTAATGTGCACTCACTGAGTGAGGGCTCTCTGTCTCTGTCTCTCTCTGTCTCCTGTGAAGGCAGGAGTTTAGCAGCAGCACTGTCCCTGCAACAGCCCCTCAAAACCGTGACTGTCTGCATTGAATTTGTACATTGCAGGACTAGCGGAGGCAGAGCGAGGTGCCACTGTGAGGAATCCTTTCCATCCTGGATGTTATGTTTGGAGCTCAAGCAGCTGAAGCAAGGCTGAGCAGACTGGGTAAGTATCAGGCAAATGGGGAAAATCTGAGTTGGGTTTTTGTGTATGTGTGTGTGTGGGCATATGTGTGTGTATGCATGTGGCTATCTGTATACCTGTATATGAAGGTGTGTATGTATGTGTGTGTCTTTGTATGTGTGTATCTGTGTGTGTGTCTGTATGAGTATGTATCCATGTGTGTGTATCTCTGTATGTATGTATGTATGTGTAGGTGTGTGTCAATGTGTATGTCTGTATCTATATGTGTACATAGGTGTGTATGTCTGTGTATCCATGTGTTTATCCATGTGTGTATATATATGTGTGTGCGTATCTCTGTGTGTATATGTTTGTGTCTATGTGTATATGTGTGTATGTACATGTATATGTGTATGTATGTGTGTATCTGTGTGTACATGTGTGTGTATGTGTGTATATGTGTGTATCTCTGTGTATGTGTGTGTATCTCTGTATGTCTGTCTGTGTGTGTGTATATATGTGTGTGTGTATATCTCTGTATATATGTGTGTGTGTATCTGTGTGTGTATATATGTGTGTGTATATCTCTCTGTATATATGTGTGTGTGTATCTGTGTGTGTATCTGTGTATATGTGTGTATGTATATGTGTGTGTATGTGTGTGTATATGTGTGTATCTCTGTGAATGTGTGTGTGTGTATATATGTGTGTGTATATCTCTCTGTATATATGTGTGTGTGTGTATCTGTGTGTGTCTGTGTATATGTGTGAGTGTGAGTGTGTGTGTGAGTGTGTTGCCTACATGTTTAAGCGATGCTTTCGGCACTCTATGTGGGAGAAAGAGAGAGAGAGAGGCACTGAGCAAATCAGCTTTTCCTCGAGAGGCTTAAAGGACTAAATTTAATCTGATTATGTGAGTAGACATAATATTGGTATTATTGTGAGGTGTGCATATTCATCAGATCTGGCAAGGTACTTGCACTGGGTAATCATGAGGACTTGTAACGATGTAAAAGCTGGATTGTGTCCAAGCGGGAAGCTCAGAGGGTGGGAGCTGCCGTGATCAGTGCCCCCTCAAAATAACACCGATAATAAAGTCTTTGCAACTTGGCAGCAAGCTGCTCGGATTGCCTTTCCCCCTCCTTGCTTCGGAAAACTGCTGCTGGCCGGTGTGTCTGAGCTGGAGCTGGGCTGGGAAGAGGATGGACATGGGAACGGTTTACAGCTACTGACGGGAGACAGGGAGAGACAAGAGATAGGGAGCAGCTAACTGTCCCTGCAGCTGGAGAGGGGGAGAGGGAGAGGGGGAAAGGGAGAGGGGGAGAGGGGGAGAGGGAGAGGGGGAGAGGGGGAAAGGGGGAGGGGGAGATAGAGGGGGAAAGGGAGAGGGGGAAAGGGAGAGGGGGAAAGGGAGAGGGGGAAAGGGAGAGGGGGAAAGGGAGAGGGGGAAAGGGAGAGGGGGAAAGGGAGAGGGGGAGATGGAGAGGGGGAGATGGAGAGGGGGAGATGGAGAGGGGGAGATGGAGAGGGGGAGAGGGAGAGGGGAAAGGGAGAGGGGGAGATAGAGAGGGGGAGATAGAGAGGGGGAGATGGAGAGGGGGAAAGGGAGAGGGGGAGATAGAGAGGGGGAGAGGGGGAAAGGGAGAGGGGGAAAGGGAGAGGGGGAGATAGAGAGGGGGAAAGGGAGAGGGGGAGATAGAGAGGGGGAAAGGGAGAGGGGGAGATGGAGAGGGGGAGATGGAGAGGGGAGGATGGAGAGGGGGAGATGGAGAGGGGAAAGGGAGGGGGGAAAGGGAGAGGGGGAGATGGAGAGGGGGAAAGGGAGAGGGGGAAAGGGAGAGGGGGAGATGGAGAGGGGGAGATGGAGAGGGGGAAAGGGAGAGGGGGAGATGGAGAGGGCGAGAGTGTGGGGGGAGATGGAGAGAGGGAGATGGAGAGAGAGAGAGATGGAGAGGGGGAGGATGGAGAGGGGGAGATGGAGAGGGTGAAAGGGAGATGGAGAGGGGGAGATGGAGAGGGGGAAAGGGAGAGGGGGAGACAGAGAGGGGGAGAGTGTGGGGGGAGATGGAGAGAGGGAGATGGAGAGAGAGAGATGGAGAGAGAGAGATGGAGAGAGAGAGATGGAGAGGGGGAGGATGGAGAGGGGGAGGATGGAGAGGGGGAGGATGGAGAGGGGGAGGATGGAGAGGGGGAGGATGGAGAGGGGGAGATGGAGAGGGGGAGATGGAGAGAGGAGGATGGAGCGGGGGAGAGTGTGGGGGGAGGATGGAGAGGGGGAGATGTTGCAGAGGGGAGAGTGTGGGGGTGATTGAGGCTGTTTTGTGGGAAAGGGGGCGGAGGGGGATCAGGGGGAGCCAGGTACACCTCACTGCCCGGATCACATTCCCTGGGTGAGAATCTTGTTGAAAGGACAATCTGGGAACGGAGTGTGTTTGTGTATTGAGGGCCGGTGCTGGGTGCTCAGGGCACTGACAACAAATACCCAGCTCAGCAGCTCAGAGGAACAGTTTGACATTGAGAATATTTCTCGGTGAAACAGACCCCTGTTGATTTCAAAGCTGACATTCAATGTCTGCAACGCTCGGAGAGAGAGAGAAAACACCAGCTCCAAAAGATAGACTTAATTCTTTCTGAATCAAATCAAACCCTTCCCTCCTGCTCCCCCATTGTGAAAAATATCACCAGCATCATTCTCCACGCTGGCTGGTGTGTTTATGTTCATTAACAATTAGCAATTTTCCGAAGGCACTCCATTGTTGTCAGCTGTAATTGTGATCTTTTGCTATTGACTGTTTGCAAGGTTCCATTAGCTGGAAGGGGATATTTAGCGCAGGGGAGGGCTGGGGGTGGAGGGTTCCCTGTCTTCTCCCAGATTCACTGTGTCTGCCAGAAGAAGGCTCACTCACAAAGCAGCTATTAGAGTCTGCCATCAAGGAGGGAGCAGATTCGGGGGGGGGGGCGCTTTGTGGGGGTGGGGGGAGTTGGAGGATAATGAGGGTACAATCGTAGAATCATAGAATCCCTACAATGCAGAAGGAGGCCATTCGGCCCATCGAGTCTGCACCGACCACAATCCCACCCAGACCCTATCCCCACAACCCCATGCATTTACCCTACTAGTCCCTCTGACACTAAGGGACCATTTAGCACGGCCATTCAACCTAACCCGTACATCTTCGGACTGTGGGAGGAAACTGGAGCACCCGGAGGAAACCCACGCAGACACGGGGGAGAACGTGCAGACTCCGCACAGACAGTGACCCGAGCCGGGAATCGAACCCGGGTCCCTGGCTGCTGTGAGGCAGCAGTGCTAACCCACTGGGGAGGGCTGTGTGGCAGCCATGATGAGTGGAGCAGTGATGTTGACATCGGAATGTCTCCCTTAGCATGGGGGCCGGTGAGGCAACTGCCCAACTGGGATCCTGAGCCTCTGCCTCTCCCAGTCTCTAGTCTTCCGCTCCCCTGGGGGGAGAATTCTGCCAGACTAGGGTGGCCCCCCGCCCCCGCGCAACCCCCCCCATAGCTTCAGGGGTCACACTCAGCCAGCGCTGTTAACCTGCCCCAGGTCAGCAGTGCTGGGCTCTCGGGGTGCCACCCTCACCTCTGGTACAGAAGGTCCCACCTCCAGATTCTGCCCCCAGAGGCTTGGGGATGGAACCTTGCTTAACACACACACACTGCAGTACTGAGGGAGTGCCGCACTGTCAGAGGGTCAGTACTGAGGGAGTGCCGCGCTGTCAGATGGTCAGTACTGAGGGAGTGCCGCACTGTCAGAGGGTCAGTACTGAGGGAGTGCCGCACTGTCAGAGGGTCAGTACTGAGGGAGTGCCGCACTGTCAGAGGGTCAGTACTGAGGGAGTGCCGCACTGTCAGAGGGTCAGTACTGAGGGAGTGCCGCACTGTCAGAGGGTCAGTACTGAGGGAGTGCTGCACTGTCAGAGGGTCAGTACTGAGGGAGTGCCGCACTGTCAGAGGGTCAGTGCTGAGGGAGTGCCGCACTGTCAGAGGGTCAGTGCTGAGGGAGTGCTGCACTGTCAGAGGGTCAGTGCTGAGGGAGTGCTGCACTGTCAGAGGGTCAGTACTGAGGGAGTGCTGCACTGTCAGAGGGTCAGTGCTGAGGGAGTGCCGCACTGTCAGAGGGTCAGTGCTGAGGGAGTGCTGCACTGTCAGAGGGTCAGTGCTGAGGGAGTGCCGCACTGTCAGAGGGTCAGTGCTGAGGGAGTGCCGCACTGTCAGAGGGTTGGTACTGAGGGAGTGCCGCACTGTCAGAGGGTCAGTACTGAGGGAGTGCCGCACTGTCAGAGGGTCAGTACTGAGGGAGTGCCGCACTGTCAGAGGGTCAGTACTGAGGGAGTGCCGCATCGTCAGAGGGTCAGTGCTGAGGGAGTGCCACACTGTCAGAGAGTCAGTACTGAGGGAGTGCCGCACTGTCAGAGAGTCAGTGCTGAGGGAGTGCCGCACTGTCAGAGAGTCAGTACTGAGGGAGTGCCGCACTGTCAGAGGGTCAGTACTGAGGGAGTGCTGCACTGTCAGAGGGTCAGTATTGAGGGAGTGCTGCACTGTCAGAGGGTCAGTACTGAGGGAGTGCTGCACTGTCAGAGGGTCAGTACTGAGGGAGTGCCGCACTGTTAGAGGGTCAGTACTGAGGGAGTGCCGCACTGTCCGAGGGTTAGTACTGAGGGAGTGCCACACTGTCAGAGGGTCAGTACTGAGGGAGTGCCGCACTGTCAGAGGGTCAGTACAGAGGGAGTGCCGCACTGTCAGAGGGTCAGTGCTGAGGGAGTGCCGCTCTGTCAGAGGGTCAGTGCTGAGGGAGTGCCGCTCTGTCAGAGGGCCAGTACTGAGGGAGTGCCGCACTGTCAGAGGGTCAGTGCTGAGGGAGTGCCGCACTGTCAGAGGGTCAGTGCTGAGGGAGTGCCGCACTGTCAGAGGGTCAGTACTGAGGGAGTGCTGCACTGTCAGAGGGTCAGTGCTGAGGGGGTGCCGCACTGTCAGAGGGTCAGTGCTGAGGGGGTGCCGCACTGTCAGAGGGTCAGTACTGAGGGAGTGCCGCACTGTCAGAAGGTCAGTACTGAGGGAGTGCCGCACTGTCAGAAGGTCAGTGCTGAGGGAGTGCCGCGCTGTCAGAGGGTCAGTGCTGAGCGAGTGCCGCACTGTCAGAGGGTCAGTGCTGAGGGAGTGCCGCGCTGTCAGATGGTCAGTACTGAGGGAGTGCCGAACTGTCAGAGGGTCAGTGCTGAGGGAGTGCCGCACTGTCAGAGGGTCAGTGCTGAGGGGGTGCCGCACTGTCAGAGGGTCAGTACTGAGGGAGTGCCGCACTGTCAGAAGGTCAGTGCTGAGGGAGTGCCGCACTGTCAGAAGGTCAGTGCTGAGGGAGTGCCGCGCTGTCAGAGGGTCAGTGCTGAGCGAGTGCCGCACTGTCAGAGGGTCAGTGCTGAGGGAGTGCCGCGCTGTCAGATGGTCAGTACTGAGGGAGTGCCGCACTGTCAGAGGGTCAGTGCTGAGGGAGTGCCGCACTGTCAGAGGGTCAGTACTGAGGGAGTGCCGCGCTGTCAGAGGGTCGGTGCTGAGGGAGTGCTGCACTGTCAGAGGGTCAGTACTGAAGGAGTGCCGCACTGTCAGAGGGTCAGTGCTGAGGGAGTGCTGCACTGTCAGAGGGTCAGTACTGAGGGAGTGCCGCACTGTCAGAGGGTCAGTACTGAGGGAGTGCCGCACTGTCAGAGGGTCAGTGCTGAGGGAGTGCTGCACTGTCAGAGGGTCAGTACTGAGGGAGTGCCGCACTGTCAGAGGGTCAGTACTGAGGGAGTGCCGCACTGTCAGAGGGTCAGTACTGAGGGAGTGCCGCACTGTCAGAGGGTCAGTGCTGAGGGAGTGCCGCACTGTCAGAGGGTCAGTACTGAGGGAGTGCTTCACTGTCAGAGGGTCAGTACTGAGGGAGTGCTTCACTGTCAGAGGGTCAGTGCTGAGGGAGTGCCGCACTGTCAGAGGGTCAGTGCTGAGGGAGTGCTGCACTGTCAGAGGGTCAGTACTGAGGGAGTGCGCACTGTCAGAGGGTCAGTACTGAGGGAGTGCCGCACTGTCAGAGGGTCAGTACTGAGGGAGTGCCGCACTGTCAGAGGGTCAGTGCTGAGGGAGTGCCGCACTGTCAGAGGGTCAGTACTGAGGGAGTGCTTCACTGTCAGAGGGTCAGTACTGAGGGAGTGCTTCACTGTCAGAGGGTCAGTGCTGAGGGAGTGCCGCACTGTCAGAGGGTCAGTACTGAGGGAGTGCCACACTGTCAGAGGGTCAGTACTGAGGGTGTGCCGCACTGTCAGAGGGTCAGTGCTGAGGAAGTGCCGCACTGTCAGAGGGTCAGTGCTGAGGGAGTGCCGCGCTGTCAGAGGGTCAGTACTGAGGGAGTGCTTCACTGTCAGAGGGTCAGTGCTGAGGGAGTGCTTCACTGTCAGAGGGTCAGTACTGAGGGAGTGCCGCGCTGTCAGAGGGTCAGTACTGAGGGAGTGCTTCACTGTCAGAGGGTCAGTACTGAGGGAGTGCCGCACTGTCAGAGGGTCAGTGCTGAGGGAGTGCCGCACTGTCAGAGGGTCAGTACTGAGGGAGTGCTGCACTGTCAGAGGGTTAGTGCTGAGGGAGTGCCGCACTGTCAGAGGGTCAGTACTGAGGGAGTGCTGCACTGTCAGAGGGTCAGTGCTGAGGGAGTGCCGCACTGTCAGAGGGTCAGTACTGAGGGAGTGCTGCACTGTCAGAGGGTCAGTACTGAGGGAGTGCCGCACTGTCAGAGGGTCAGTGCTGAGGGAGTGCCGCACTGTCAGAGGGTCAGTACTGAGGGAGTGCTGCACTGTCAGTGGGTCAGTACTGAGGGAGTGCCGCACTGTCAGTGGGTCAGTACTGAGGGAGTGCCGCACTGTCAGTGGGTCAGTACTGAGGGAGTGCTGCACTGTCAGTGGGTCAGTACTGAGGGAGTGCCGCACTGTCAGTGGGTCAGTACTGAGGGAGTGCCGCACTGTCAGTGGGTCAGTGCTGAGGGAGTGCTGCACTGTCAGTGGGTCAGTGCTGAGGGAGTGCCGCACTGTCAGTGGGTCAGTGCTGAGGGAGTGCCGCACTGTCAGAGGGTCAGTACTGAGGGAGTGCCGCACTGTCAGAGGGTCAGTACTGAGTGGGTGTTACGGTGACCATCAATGACGGTGATCAGTTACCGAATACTCTGCCCATTCTCCCGCTGCTACCTCGGTAATATTTCATTGCTGGAAACCTCTCAGTGTCAGCAGTGTTCCTGTCGATCCCTCAGGCAGCTGCTGTGCCCGGTTCCAGCCACATGCCTGTTCTCACCCACCTGGACAATGCAGAAACAAGTGGGGACTTCCACTGGGCAAGGACACTGTTTCCTGTTCCAGGAGTTACTCTTCATCACTTCCTGTAGCCAGGCTGATCTCAGCAATGTCCTGTCATTCTGATTGGATCAAATCTTATTGAGGATAGGTACAGATTCAATTCCTGCTCGCGGTTCGATAGTCCCACTGGCATGGGAACACTCATGATCAGGGGGTAAGAGGCAAGGAGGGAATAATGGAACTGAGAGACTGGCAAACTATTTCAAAGTTGCCCTCAGTTTCATCTGATCGGTGAATAATACTGGAGAGATTTCCCTCCTCAATTAATGGGTGGTAGAGTCAGTGATGGGAGGAGTCAGTGATGGGGGAGAGCCAGTGATGGGGGGAGTCAGTGATGGGGGGAGTCAGTGATGGGGAGAGTCAGTGATGGGGGAGTCAGTGATGGGGAGAGTCAGTGATGGGGGGAGTCAGTGATGGGGGAGAGTCAGTGGTGGGGGAGAGTCAGTGATGGGGGGGAGAGTCAGTGATGGGGGAGAGTCAGTGATGGGGGAGAGTCAGTGATGGGGGGGAGAATCAGTGATGGGGGGAGTCAGTGATGGGGGAGAGTCAGTGATGGGGGGGAGTCAGTGATGGGGGAGAGTCAGTGATGGGGGAGAGTCAGTGATGGGGGAGAGTCAGTGATGGGGGAGAGTCAGTGATGGGGGGGAGAGTCAGTGATGGGGGGAAAGTCAGTGATGGGGGAGTCAGTGATGGGGGGAGAGTCAGTGATGGGGGGAGAGTCAGTGATGGGGGGCGAGTCAGTGATGGGGGAGAGTCAGTGATGGGGGTGGAGTCAGTGTTGGGGGAGAGTCAGTGTTGGGGGTGGAGTCAGTGTTGGGGGAGAGTCAGTGTTGGGGGTGGAGTCAGTGTTGGGGGAGAGTGAGGGATGGGGAGAGTGAGAGATGGGGAGAGTGAGGGACGGGGGAGAGTGTACATGGGGTTGTGGGAGGGTCAGTAAGTAGGGTCAGGAAGATTTGTAAATGAGTAGGTTTGGTAGACTGGCCTTGACTTGTTCTTGTGGAATCAGAAGGAATCTCAGTGAATGTTGCGCTGTGACAATGTGGATTGTGTGAGACACCCAGGTTACTGGGATCACAGGTGCTAGTCAGAGCATCAGAGACCAACATGAAGTGCACTGACTGCACTAGATGGCAGTGTGATCCTTAACTTCTCAGCTCAGTGTGAAGTCAGCATGAAGCTCTCCTGTGGCTGTGAATCCTCTCTGTGCAGTCAATGTGGGCATCAACATGTCTCATTCCTCGGCTCCACTGAGGAGAACTCTTGAGTCAAGGTGAAGCTGCTCCACTGCCTTTCCATTCCATCTTCAAATGGACCAGCAGTTGAGCTGGGTTCAGCATCGTCTGTGGAACTGTTCCTGCAACAATGCAGCATTCCCTCAGCACAGCACAGCGGTAACAGGCTGTGTTCCTCGCCTGGGGTTTAAACCCACAGCCTGCTGACTCTGCAGCAATTGAGCCCAGGTAACAGGTTGATTCCTTCAAGATGATATCGACCTTTGCAAAAATGTTTTCAGTTGTAGAGCGCCGTTAAGAATTTGTACGTCAGTAATTATCAAGAAGCTGCAAACAGCTTGTATTCACTGCACCCTCCAGCTCTGCGCACTCGCACATCTACAGAAAGGCAGGCTCCTTACTTCCCTCTCAGGATGGCACAGTGGGTTAGCACTGCTGCCTCACAGCGCCAAGGACACGGGTTCGATTCCCCGCTCGGGTCACTGTCTGTGTGGAGTCTGCACGTTCTCCCCCGTGTCTGCGTGGGTTTCCTCTGGGTGCTCCGGTTTCCTCCCACAGTCCAAAGATGTGCAGGTTAAGTGGATTGGCCATGCTAAATTGCCCCTTAGTGTCCATAGATGTGCGGGTTAGGTGGAATGGCCGTGCTAAATTGTCCCTTAGTGACCCAAGATGTGAAGGTTAGGGAGATTAATGGGATAAATACCCGGGATTATGGGGATAGGGCCTGGGTGGGATGATTTTTTGGAGAGTCGATGCAGACGCAATGGGCCGAATGGCCTCTTTCTGCATTGTAGGGATTCTGTGTGTCTATAAAATATGTAAGTTAGACAATAAATATCAATGAGTTGTCATAACTTGTGGATTATCCCATCGCCATTTGTCACTGCCAATGGGTTGAGTTTGGAACACACTCTCTTGCCAAGTCAGGACGGGTTTCCAGCCTGACTCCGAAGCGTACTTGCCTCCTTCAAGTGGGACAGTGGCCGGGCCATTCCTCCTCTGATCAGCGCCATCAGAAAGCAAATCACTGCCAGTGCTGGGAATCTGAAATAAAAACAGAAAACGCTGGACAAAACTCAATGGGCCTGGCAGCATTTGTGGAGAGAGAAACAGAGTTAACGTAGGAACAGAGAAATTAGGAGCAGAAATAGGCAAATTCAGCCCTTCGAGCTGCTCCGCCATTCAATCAGATCATGGCTGATCTCTCCCTGGTCTCAAATCCACCTCTTCACCTGTTCCCATATCCCCTCATCCATTGTTTTATTAGAAATATATCTATCTCCCTCTTGAACCCATTCAATGATTCAGACTCCACCGCGCGATGGGGCAGCGAGTTCCACACATTCACCACCCTCTGCGAGAAATAGTTCCTCCTCATCTCAGCTTTAAATCTACCGCCTCTCAACCTACACCTGCGACCTCTTGTTCTAGATTGCCCCACAAGAGGAAACATTTGGTCTACGTCTACTTAGAATCATAGAAACCCTACAGTGCAGAACTCCTACAGATTCGAGTCTGCACCAACCACAATCCCACCCAGGCCCTATCCCCGTAACTCCAAGTATTTATCCTAATAGTTCCCCTGACACTAAGAGGCAATTTAGCATGGCCAATCCACCTAACCACACACCTTTGGACTGTGGGAGGAAACCGGAGCATTTGGAGGAAACCCACACAGACACGGGGAGAACGTGCAGACTCCGCACAGACAGTGACCCGGGTCCCTGGCGCTGTGAGGCAGCAATGCTAACCCACTGAGCCACCGTGCCGCCCTTTATCAAACCCTTTTAAAATTTTATATATCTCGGTCAGATCCCCTCTTAGGCTTCTAGGCTCCAGTGAGTATCAGCCAGAGATGTGCGGATTAGGTGGATTGGCCATGCTAAATTGCCCCTTAGTGTCAGGGGGACTAGCTAGGGTAAATGCATGGGGTTATGGGGATAGGGCCTGGGTGGGATTGTATTTGGTGCAGACTCGATGGGCCGAATGGCCTCCTTCTGCACTGTAGGGATTCTATGAATCTATGATTCTAAGCCCAAACTGTTTAATCTCTCCTCATACGTCAACCCCTTCATCCCCGGAATCAATCTGGTGAACCTCCTCTGAACTGCCTCCAATGCCACAACATCCTTCCTCAAACAAGGAGACCAAGGGCGGCACGGTAGCACAGTGGTTAGCACCGCTGCTTCACAGCTCCAGGGTCCTGGGTTCGATTCCCGGCTCGGGTCACTATCTGTGTGGAGTTTGCACATTCTCCTCGTGTCTGCGTGGGTTTCCTTCGGGTGCTCCAGTTTCCTCCCACAGTCCAAAGATGTGCGGGTTAGGTTGATTGGCCAGGTTAAAAATTGCCCCTTAGAGTCCTGGGATGCGTAGGTTAGAGGGATTAGTGGGTAAATATGTGGGGATAGGGCCTGGGTGGGATTGTGGTCGGTGCAGACTCGATGGGCCAAATGGCCTCCTTCTGCACTGTAGGGTTTCTATGTTTCTATGTAAAACTGGACACAATACTCCAGCTGTGGTCTTAGCAACACCCTATACAATTGCAACAACACTTCTCTACTTTAATACTCCAGTCCCTTTGCAAACATACAGATAACCACCAAAAAAACATGGATCAGCCAGCCGGTTCATTTGATATTTGCGCTGTTAACTCCGTGTAAATCTGCCTTTATGATCATGCTTCAGAATGGTTCACTTGGACATCCTGGGAGACTCAAGGCATCATGAAAGTACGCATTCTTCCTCTTGTATTATTCAATAACCTTTAATATCGTGCGGTAGTTTAAAGGGCATCTCGCGAGGTTTTTGAGATATCATTGATGTGAACATCGCTCCCTTTACAATGTTTGCTCTCCATCGGGAAACTGCCAGGGTTTTATTGAAATCCTGGTGTCGGGGTGAAGGCCACAGTGCAGTGCAGCCAAAGAGAGAGAGGAGCCATGGAGCTTCCAACCTGCTGTTGACAGGGGGGAGGGAGGAAGATTTGAAAACTTGCGCAGTTACCCAATCAATGGAAGAGATTGGATTGGAAGGGGTGGGGCGCAGGCTGGGAGTTGGGAAGTTGAGGAGTGGGTGTTGGGAGGACGGAGTATGAAGCAAATGCAGAGAGGACACAAAGGGTGAGAGGTGGAATTGAGGTTGGCGATCTTGGAGCGGCACAGTGGCACAATGGTTAGCGCTGCTGCCTCACAGCGCCAGGGACCCGGGTTCGATTCCCGCCTTGGGTCACTGTCTGTGTGGAGCCTGCACGTTCTCCCCGTGTCTGCGTGGGCTTCCTCCGGGTGCTCTGGTTTTCTCCCTCAGTGTACCTGAGCAGGCGCCGGAGTGTGGCAACTAATTGATTGGCCGTGCTAAATTGACCCGAGTGTCAGGAGGATTGTGTGGGTTGCAGGAATAGGGCCTGGGTGGGATATGGTCAGTACAGACTCGATGGGCCGAATGGCCTCCTTCTGCACCGTAAGGGATTCCATGATTCTAGAACCAGGTGAGGGTTTACACTGGCTTCTCCCTCTGGTTCCCATCGATGTACTTGCTCTATTGCTGAGGTCACTGCCGTGGGAGACTCGGTGTACATCTCGTAACACTGAGTTCTCACAGCCTCTGTACCCAAGGGTCTTTTACTGAGCACAGACCCAGATGTCACAGTGGCTGTAACTGATGGTTCTGTGTGGTTTCTTGTTCCTGAGCCTCACAGGCAGATGATTCTGTTCTAGTTTTCCCCATTTCGAATCTCGCCCACACATTCAGCAGCTTTATTAAACCCACAGGGTGAATGCATTTATGTGTGAGGAAAGTGGGTCAGTATCCAGGATAATGCCTGATTCGACACTGGATATCAAACATGTACTTTCACACTTCATGGACTTGTACTTCTCACACTGCTGTCCCTGTCTGGGAGTGTTTGATGGGGACAGTGTAGAGGGAGCTTTACTCTGTATCTAACCCCGTGCTGTACCTGTCCTGGGAGTGTTTGATGGGGACAGTGTAGAGGGAGCTTTACTCTGTATCTAACCCCGTGCTGTCCCTGTCCGGGAGTGTTTGATGGGGACAGTGTAGAGGGAGCTTTACTCTGTATCTAACCCCGTGCTGTCCCTGTCCTGGGAGTGTTTGATGGGGACAGTGTAGAGGGAGCTTTACTCTGTATCTAACCCCGTGCTGTACCTGTCCTGGGAGTGTTTGATGGGGACAGTGTAGAGGGAGCTTTACTCTGTGTCTAACCCCGTGCTGTCCCTGTCCTGGGAGTGTTTGATGGGGACAGTGTAGAGGGAGCTTTACTCTGTATCTAACCCTGTGCTGTACCTGTCCTGGGAGTGTTTGATGGGGACAGTGTAGAGGGAGCTTTACTCTGTATCTAACCCCGTGCTGTACCTGTCCTGGGAGTGTTTGATGGGGACAGTGTAGAGGGAGCTTTACTCTGTATCTAACCCCGTGCTGTACCTGTCCTGGGAGTGTTTGATGGGGATAGTGTAGAGGGAGCTTTACTCTGTATCTAACCCCGTGCTGTCCCTGTCCGGGAGTGTTTGATGGGGACAGTGTAGAGGGAGCTTTACTCTGTATCTAACCCCGTGCTGTACCTGTCCTGGGAGTGTTTGATGGGGACAGTGTAGAGGGAGCTTTACTCTGTATCTAACCCCTTGCTGTACCTGTCCTGGGAGTGTTTGATGGGGAACAGTGTAGAGGGAGCTTTACTCTGTATCTAACTCCGTGCTGTACCTGTCCTGGGAGTGTTTGATGGGGACAGTGTAGAGGGAGCTTTACTCTGTATCTAACCCCGTGCTGTACTTATCCTGGGAGTGTTTGATGGTCATGATGTGGAGATGCCGGCGTTGGACTGGGGTAAACACAGTAAGAATTTTAACACCACAGGTTAAAGTCCAACAGGTTTATTTGGTAGCAAAAGCCACTCGCTTTCGGAGCGCTTCCCCTTCATCAGGTGAGTGGGAATTCTGTTCACAAACAGGGCATATAAAGACACAAACTCAATTTACAAAATAATGGTTGGAATGTGAATACTTACAGCTGATCAAGTCTTTAAGATACAAACAATGTGAGTGGAGAGAGCATCAAGACAGGCTAAAGAGATGTGTATTGTCTCCAGACAGGACAGCCAGTGAAACTCTGCAGGTCCAGGCAGGCTGTCGGGGTTACAGATAGTGTGACATGAACCCAATATCCCGGTTGAGGCCGTCCTCGTGTGTGCGGAACTTGGCTATCAGTTTCTGCTCAGCGACTCTGCGCTGTCGTGTGTCGCGAAGGCCGCCTTGGAGAACGCTTACCCGAATATCAGAGGCCGAATGCCCGTGACCGCTGAAGTGCTCTCCAACAGGAAGAGAACAGTCTTGCCTGGTGATTGTCGAGCGGTGTTCAAACATCCATTGTCGCTGTCCTGTCTGGAGACAATACACATCTGTTTAGCCTGTCTTGATGCTCTCTCCACTCACATTGTTTGTATCTGAAAAACTTGATTAGTTGTAAGTATTTGCATTCCAACCATTATTCACGTAAATTGAGTTTGTGTCTTTATATGCCCGTCAGGGCATATAATTCCCACTCACCTGACGAAGGGGCTTGGAGCTCCGAAAGCTTGTGTGGCTTTTGCTACCAAATAAACCTGTTGGACTTTAACCTGGTGTTGTTAAACTTCTTACTGTGTTTGATGGGGGACAGTGTAGAGGGAGCTTTACTCTGTATCTAACCCCGTGCTGTACATGTCCTGGGAGTGTTTGATGGGGGGCAGTGTAGAGGGAGCTTTACTCTGTATCTAACCCCTTTCTCTACCTGTCCTGGGAGTGTTTGACGGGGACAGTGTAGCGGGAGCTTTACTCTGTATCTAACCCCTTGCTGTACCTGTTCTGGGAGTGTTTGATGGGGGACAGTGTAGTGGGAGCTTTACTCTGTATCTAACCCCGTGCTGTACCTGTCCTGGGAGCGTTTGATGGGGACAGTGTAGAGGGTGCTTTACTCTGTATCTACGCCGTGCTGTACCTGTCCTGGGAGTGTTTGATGGGGACAGTGTAGAGGGAGCTTTACTCTGTATCTAACCCCTTGCTGTACCTGTCCTGGGAGTGTTTGATGGGGAACAGTGTAGAGGGAGCTTTACTCTGTATCTAACCCCGTGCTGCACCTGTCCTGGGAGTGTTTGGTGGGGACAGTGTAGAGGGAGCTTTACTCTGTATCTAACCCCGTGCTGTAACTGTCCTGGGAGCGTTTGATGGGGACAGTGTAGAGGGAGCTTTACTCTGTATCTACGCCGTGCTGTACCTGTCCTGGGAAGGTCTGATGGGGTCAGTGTAGAGGGAGCTTTACTCTGTATCTAACCCCGTGCTGTACCTGTCCTGGGAGTGTTTGATGGGAACACTGTAGAGGGAGCTTTACTCTGTATCTAACCCTGTGCTGTACCTATCCTGTAAGTGTTTGATGGGGACAGTGTAGCGGGAGCTTTACTCTGTATCTAACCCCTTGCTGTACCTGTCCTGGGAGTGTTTGATGGGGGACAGTGTAGTGTGAGCTTTACTCTGTATCTAACCCCGTGCTGTACCTGTCCTGGGAGTGTTTGATGGGGACAGTGCAGAGGGAGCTTTACTCTGTATCTAACCCCGTGCTGTACCTGTCCTGGGAGTGTTTGATGGGGAACAGTGTAGAGGGAGCTTTACTCTGTATCTAACCCCGTGCTGTACCTGTCCTGGGAGTGTTTGATGGGGGACAGTGTAGAGGGAGCTTTACTCTGTATCTAACCCCGTGCTGTCCCTGTCCGGGAGTGTTTGATGGGGACAGTGTAGAGGGAGCTTTACTCTGTATCTAACCCCGTGCTGTACCTGTCCTGGGAGTGTTTGATGGGGGACAGTGTAGAGGGAGCTTTACTCTGTATCTAACCCTGTGCTGTACCTGTCCTGGGAGTGTTTGATGGGGGACAGTGTAGAGGGAGCTTTACTCTGTATCTAACCCCTTGCTGTACCTGTCCTGGGAGTGTTTGGTGGGGACAGTGTAGAGGGAGCTTTACTCTGTATCTAACCCCGTGCTGTACCTGTCCTGGGAGTGTTTGATGGGGGACAGTGTAGAGGGAGCTTTACTCTGTATCTAACCCTGTGCTGTACCTGTCCTGGGAGTGTTTGATGGGGGACAGTGTAGAGGGAGCTTTACTCTGTATCTAACCCCTTGCTGTACCTGTCCTGGGAGTGTTTGGTGGGGACAGTGTAGAGGGAGCTTTACTCTGTATCTAACCCCGTGCTGTACCTGTCCTGGGAGTGTTTGATGGGGACAGTGTAGAGGGAGCTTTACTCTGTATCTAACCCCGTGCTGTACCTGTCCTGGGAGTGTTTGGTGGGGACAGTGTAGAGGGAGCTTTACTCTGTATCTAACCCCGTGCTGCACCTGTCTTGGGAGTGTTTGATGGGGACAGTGTAGAGGGAGCTTTACTCTGTATCTAACCCCTTGCTGTACCTGTCCTGGGAGTGTTTGATGGGGGACAGTGTAGAGGGAGCTTTACTCTGTATCTAACCCCGTGCTGTACCTGTCCTGGGAGTGTTTGGTGGGGACAGTGTAGAGGGAGCTTTACTCTGTATCTAACCCCGTGCTGTACCTGTCCTGGGAGTGTTTGATGGGGACAGTGTAGAAGGAGCTTCACTCTGTATCTAACCCCGTGCTGTACCTGTCCTGGGAGTGTTTGACAGGGACAGTGTAGAGGGAGCTTTACTCTGTATCTAACAGTGGCTACAGTAAGAGTTTTAACAACACCAGGTTAAAGTCCAACAAGTTTATTTGGTCGCAAACGTCACTAGCTTTCGGAGCGCTGGTCCTTCGTCAGGTGAGTGGGAGTTCTGTTCACAAACAGGGCATATGAAGACACAAACTCAATTTACAGAATAATGAATAATGATTGGAATGCGAGTCTTTACAGGTAATCAAGTCTTAAAGGTACAGACAATGTGGGTGGAGAGAGGGTTAAGCACAGGTTAAAGAGATGTGTATTGTCTCCAGACAGGACAGTTAGTGAGATTTTGCAAGCCCAGGCAAGTTGTGGGGGTTACAGATAGTGTAATTATGAACCCAAGATCCTGGTTGAGGCCGTCCTCATGTGTGCGGAGCCTGGCTATCAGTCTCTGCTGAGACACACGACAGCGCAGAATCGCTGAGCAGAGACTGATAGCCAAGTTCCGCACACATGAGGACGGCCTAAACCGGGATCTTGGGTTCATGTCACACTATCTGTAACCCCCACGACTTGCCTGGGCTTGCAAAATCTCACTAACTGTCCTGGCTGGAGACAATACACATCTCTTTAACCTGTGCTTAACGCTCTCTCCACTCACACTGTCTGTACCTTTAAGACTTGATTAGCTGTAAAGACTCGCATTCCAATCATTATTCATTATTCTGTAAATTGAGTTTGTGTCTTTATATGCCCTGTTTGTGAACAGAATTCCCACTCACCTGACGAAGGAGCAGCGCTCTGAAAGCTAGTGGCGTTTGCTACCAAATAAACCTGTTGGACTTTAACCTGGTGTTGTTAGACTCCTTACTGGGAGTGTTTGACAGGGACAGTGTAGAGGGAGCTTTACTCATTATCTAACCCCGTGCTGTATCTGTCCTTGGAATGTTTGATGGGGACGGTGTAGAGGGAGCTTTACTCTGTATCTAACCCCGTGCTGTACCTGCGCTGGGAGTGTTTGATGGGGGACAGTGTCGAGGGAGCTTTACTCTGTATCGAACCCCGTGCTGGTTTTGTGTTGGGAGTGTTTGATGGGGGACAGTGTCGAGGGAGCTTTACTCTGTATCTAACCCCGTGCTGTATCTGTCCTGGGAGTGTTTGATGGGGACAGTGCAGAGGGAGCTTTACTCTGTATCTAACCCCGTGCTGTACCTGTCCTGGGAGTGAGGGGACAGTGTAGAGGGAGCTTTACTCTGTATCTAACCCCGTGCTGTACCTGTCCTGGGAGTGAGGGGACAGTGCAGAGGGAGCTTTACTCTGTATCTAACCCTGTGCTGTACCTGTCCTGGGAGTGAGGGGACAGTGTAGAGGGAGCTTTACTCTGTATCTAACCCCGTGCTGTACCTGTCCTGGGAGTGTTTGATGGGGACAGTGTCGAGGGAGCTTTGCTCTGTATCTAACTCCGTGCTGGTTTTGTGTTGGGTGTGCTGATTGATGCATCTGGAGAATGGGTCGTATTCGAGCTCTTACAGATTTTTATGATTCCGTAATCAGCACGAAAATGGAGCCGTGCTTTTCAAAATTCCTGGACGAGTCTGTGCAAACTCTTTACTGTGGGAAATACTTTGGAAAAATCAGTAATGTTAGATTACAGCTAGTCAGAAATATTGACTTGTTACTGGAGTCAGACACCTCTCGTAATCATCGTTTAGATTATCACCTATTAAAATTAATATAATTTTTGCAACATTATCATAATATCATAATTTGCATAAAATTATCATAATTCATGTGTATCTGATGTGTTTATTAAATTGTCCTTTTCATTCAGTCAGAATTCCCTCATTTAATCAGTAATCACTGACTTTCTTCCTTGCTGCTGTTGTGAGGTTTTGTATGTTCCTGGATTCTCTGCTCCATGTTCCTCTGACACTTCTGCCCCCCCTCCACCCCCCCACCCGATACCCCAAGGGTACAACTCCCCGCTGGCTCTTTGCCCAATATTCCTGGAAGAGCAGGGTCTCAAATCCCCAGGCCAAGCTCTGGATCACTGGGGTGGGGCGGGGGCGGTGGGTCTTCCACACATTTCCCACTTAAATATGGAATGTATCAGGCCCAGCTCCCAGCTCAGGGAAAATTGCCACCTCCCTCAACCCAACTTTTCAAAATGGCCCCCTTCGGGACGGACATCCCTTCTGGGATGTCGGGCTGGGTGAGAGGTCAGGCGTTCCGCCCTCGGAGCCAGCCTGGAGGTGATCTGGGCGGATGTCCTGCCTCTCTGCCTCCGCACTATGTCCAATCCAAAAATAAAAATTATTAAAAGCAAAAAAGGTTTTCCACCATTCACGCCGCACCCAACAAACTCCACATGCCCCATCCATGCAAACTTATGCCATCTCATGCCTCTCTACCCAACCCCCCTCCAGCCCCTCATACAGGCTATGGCCTCATCTCCGTGCCAATCAAGTTCCAACTCATACCAATCTTTGCCCCCACTCACTTTGTCCTTATCTTCTGCATGGCAACTCACCTCGTTTAGTTTAGCTTAGGTTAAGTTTATTTATTAATGTCTCAAGTAAGGCTTACCTTAACACTGCAATGAAGTTACTGTGAAAATCCCCTAGTCGCCACACGCCTGTTTGGGTACATGAGGGAGAATTTATTTAGCATGGCCAATGCACTAAACCAGTAGAAGAAGGCCATTCGGCCCATTGAGTCTATACCGATAACAATCCCACCCACACCCTATCTCCATAACGCCACACATTTACCCCAGCTAATCCCCCTGATACTAAGGGGCAATTTAGCATGGCTAATCCACCTAGCCCGCACATCTTTGGACTGTGGGAGGAAATTGGAGCACCCGGAGGAAACCCACACAGACATGGGGAGAACGTGCAGACTCCGCACAGACGGTGACCCAAGCCGGGAATCGAACCCGGGTCCCTGGTGCTGTGAGGCAGCAGTGCTGACCACTGTGCCGCCCACACTGTATTCTTCGACAGTTCTTTGACTGCTTTGACAGTTCCAGCGAGTTTTCAGGCACAATCTGGGAGGGCGCTTTACCTTTCCCAAAGGTGTCGCCAGGACCATAGCCAGAGGGAGACCCTATCTCAGGGTAACCAATTCCACCTGGGTGCAATTGGTTACCCCGAGATATGGTATCCCTCTGGCCCAGCAAAATCCTACTTCTGTGAGGAAAGGTGGTGATTAAGATGGCTAGCTGCCTCTGTCAACTGCATGCGTGTGATCCCTGGCCCCACTCCAGTCACATCCTCTCGAGAATAGAAATCAGGTTTCCGGAACATTTCCCCACAATGTAGATGATCTCCAATGAGGCGAACATCGGAGCCCAGTTGTTATAGTTCTCTTGGGTAACAGCAATCTAAAGGCACTCCGTTGACTCGTAACACAAACGGCGCTGGACACCATACATCCAATGCAAGGTCTTTAATTAGTGGTGCACAAGGAGAACTCTCTACGGCCAACACGGGATGACCGGAGCAGTTCTGAGGTTACAGAGAAACAGCTCAGCAGTTATAGTCAATTACAACAAATCAGGAACAAGAGACTTTTCACATCTTTCATTGACATACATATCCACCAATCATAGCATCGCCTTTTGTCCTTTCTTATCCAGTAGAAAACCAATCCTTCATGAGCATAATATATCCCCATATCTTGCTATTTGGTAATCACCATGGTAACTTGTTCTTTGTTTCCGTCCTGTTGTCCTAGCCTAGAATGTAGTATTTATGGAACAAGGTTTTAGATATACTCGCCTATCCTGCGTACGGCAGTGTTGACCTTAATGAAGGCCTGACTGAAGGCCGTGTTTGGCTAATTATCATTTTCCATTTCTTGACAGAGTTTCTTTTTGACAATTATGGAACTTTAATTTTCACGATTGTTCCACACAGTGAGTATCGAACCGTATGTTGAATGATGGCCAATAACAATAGCCCAGTCAATCTATCTCCCACTTCCTCCTCTCACACCCCCTCATACTGCATGGAAGGAGCTCGATTCCACATCAGGTAACCACCCTCCCTCCCTCCCCCTTCGTCCTGATGTGTTACAATACCACCTTCCCGCCCGCCCAGGCTCCTGGGTCTGTTGTCCAAGATGGTGGGGTCAGCAGGATATTTGACTTTGTGAGGCATCGTATTAGTTCTTGCCCCCCCCCCCCCCCCACCCACCCTTCTGCCCATTACAATGTGAGCTGGCAGTGGGGGCACTTTTGTCAGAATTCTCCGGTCTCACTCGCACCCCCATCCCCACCGCTGCCATCGCGAATGAAGAATATTTCACTCAGCCAGAATTCAGTTCACTGCAGCAGAAGCTGTGGGCCAGCTTGGAGAATTCTGGCCTTTATCTCCCTCTCCATCTCGCCCATCGAGGCTAGGAAGCTTTTAGTTCTCTTCGCCAACATAGTATCTAAGCTCCCACCGCAGAAGGACATCTCCTGCCCACAGCACGCTCCAGACTTCCTAAAATAAGCCCAATATTGGGTCAAGGGATACTCTGTCCCGGTGCAGAGAATGGAGTGAGCGAAGGCTGGATTTGAATTTGAAGAGGATGAAAGAATCATAGAATCCCTACAGTGCAGAAGCAGGCCATCGAGTCTACACTGGCCACAATCCCACCCAGGCCCTATTCCCATAATCCCATATACTTATCCTAGCTAATCCCCCTGACACTAAGGGAGACTTTAGCATGGCCAATCAACCTAACCCACACATCATTGGAGTCTAGGAGGAAACCGGAGCACCCGGAGGAAACCCACGCCGACACGGGGAGAACTTGGAAACTCCGCACAGGCAGTGACCCGAGACTGGAATCGAACCCGGGTCCCTGCGCTGTGAGGCAGCAGTGCTAACCACTGTGCCACCGTGCCACCCTACTGGAACATTCCGGGTCACGGGGGTGGGTGGGGTGACCATTGTCCTCATCCCTGACTCACCCACCCTGAGGTTTCTCTTTCTTTCTAAGCATGATTAGCACAACAACTGAAAGGCGCTATATAAATGTAGAACTTCCCGAGGAGCTTTATAAAACAAAGTACGGCTCCCAGCCACATCAGGAGATGCCAGATCAGAGGATCAGAAACTTGGTTAAAGACATTGATGTCTTAAAGAAGGCACAGGAGTTCACCTTGGTCCCTCATGGCGAAGGTGCCTCATGTTCATTGCCTGGGGTGAAAGGTCGGGCTCCGCTGCGAGTGTAGGTGACCGTTAAAGTCCGATCTGCATCCGGAAGGTTCTGCTGCAGACAGGATACCGCAGAAGCCGGAGTCCTGAAGGGGTTGCTGGCTCAGGATTTCCTCTGCTGGTGTTTTCTCTCCGTCTCCGGCAAACACTGGCTTCTGACGGAGGCAGCACCTTCTGTACTCGGTGTGCCGGCTGCAATGACCCTGGGCCAACATCTCCCCCTCCCCCCCGCCCCGGACCAGGAGTCACTGTTAAAACTCCTGAGTGAAGTTTCCAGAGTGTCTCCTTCCTTTGACGCCCATGAGTGCGCGTCCCACACTCACGCTCTCCATAGCAGATTGGCCTTGGTAAACGAGTGTTAGGCATTCCGGCGACAGGAGCAGCCCAACCCAGCTGTGATAGTGAACACTCGGCACCCCAACTCCAGTCAGCACCTCAGTGTCTGCCATTTAGAATCATAGAATCCACAGTGCAGAAGGAGGCCATTCAGCCCATCCAATCTGTACCGACAACATTCCCACCCAGGCCCTATTCCCATAACCCCACACATTTACCCTAACTAGGCCTCCTGACACTAAGGGTCAATTTAGCACGGCCAATCCACCTAACCTGCACATCTTTGCACTGTGGGAAGAAACCGGGGCACCCGGAGGAAACCCACGCAGACACGGGGAGAATGTGCAAACTCCACACAGACAGTGACCCAAGCCGGGAATGGAACCCGGGTCCCTGACGCTGTGAGGCAGCAGTGCTAACCCACTGTGCCACCCCTGCTATCTGTTCCTGCGATTTGACCTTCAGAAACTTCCAAAGGAAGCTCAAACACAAGTGTCCGAGCTTGTCCGAGCACGGTGCTGGAACGCAGTCCCAGGGTGGGATTCTCTGGCCGGTCACGCCAGTGGGAATGCCTGATCCCGCTGCAATGAACGGGGATTTGGTCGAGCTTGTTGGCACGATGCTGGCACGCAGTCCCAGGCTCACATGCAGACAGCAGAGTGGGAAAGACAGTTGTTGTGTAGATTCTCAGTTTGCTGGGTAGACGCTTCCCTCTTCGTTCCCAGGCTGATGTTCAAAAGCTGCCGAAGGCTACACTTACTTGGACAATTCTTGCGTGAGTCTCATCATCCATACAAACAGCTCGAGAGAGAGAGAGAGCGCGGCCGAGATAGGTGTCCTTATCCACACTGCTTTCTTTAACTTCCCCTTGAGTGTACCTTTACGATTCACCCCAACCACCCCCCGTCATAGCGAGTCCCATATTCTCACCACTCTCGTGGCACAGTGGGTTAGCACTGCTGCCTCACAGCGCCAGGGACCCGGGTTCGATTCCTGGCCTTGGCTCACTGTCTGTGCGGAGTCTGCACATTCTCCCCGTGTCTGCGTGGGTTTCCTCCGGGTGCTCCGGTTTCCTCCCACAGTCCAAAGATGTGCGGGTTAGGTTGATTGGCCGTGCTAAATTGCCCCTTAGTGTCGGGGGGACAAGCAGGGATAAAAGGGACTGGGTGGGATTGTGGTTGGTGCAGAATCGATGGGCCGAATGGCCTCCTTCTACACTGTAGGGACTCGATGAAGATGTTTCTCCTGAATTGCCCCTGGATTTCTTGGTGACTAGCTGACTATGGCCACTGGACCCTGCCCCTACTTGCACAAGAAAACATCTGTCCTGTATCAAGCCATGGAGCTTGATGGAGAGTGACCTTCCTAAGGTCACCCCCCATCGCCTCTTTCCCACGGAAACGAGTCCTATTCCTGTCAGTGTTTCCCCGAGAGGCGACACTCTCAGTACGGCCATCGTCCCACTATATCTTATACCTTCTCCAGTGCCTCCATATTCTTTACATGACATCAAGACCAGGACTATACAGAGTACTCATGAGTGTGGCCTAGCCGAGGATTATAATAATTTAATACAATTAGAATAAGGTTGATATAATATTAACAACACAACGTCTCTGCTTTCCAAGTCCATTGAGGAATGAGCTGCGGTGCTTTGCTTCCATTACCTTGTGGCCTATTAACCTGTGTTAGCTTGTTTACTGATACGCCGCTCTGTTCCCCCAGACACATTGCTTCTCTAGAATCAGAGAATCTCACAGCGCAGAAGAGGCCCTTCAGCCCATCGAGCCTGCACCGACACGTGAGAAACACCTGACCTCCCACCTAATCCCACTTGCCAGCACTTGGCCCATAGCCCTGAATGTGATGATGTGCCCAGTGTTCATCCAGATACTTTTTTAAAGGATGTGAGGCATCCCGCCTCCACCACCCTCCCAGGCAGCGCATTCCAGACCCTCACCACCCTCTGGGTAACAAAGCTTTTCCTCACATCCCCCCAAACCTCCCACCCCTCACCTTGAACCTGTGTCCCCTCGTGACTGACCCTTCAACTGAGGGGAACAGCTGCTCCTTATCCACTCTGTCCATGCCCCTCATAAATCTTGCACACCTCATCCTATTTAGATCCTATTTTTACAAGGAGTGTGTGACCTTTTTCCTATCGCAAAGCTTATTGAAGTTAAGTTGCTAGTTTCAAAGAGGATTACTTAGGAAATCTAAATGTTTTGTTTGGATTCAGTAGATGCGCAATTTGAAAGAATAAGTGCAATAAATCATTATTAAATAACCATTAATATTAATGTCCAAACTCTTTATGTTGAATAATGGGTTTAACCGGTGGGATTGTTGACTTTGTAAACTCGCCCCTTGTTAAGCGGATCACTCTCTCTGTGTGTTGTCTGCTCTAGCACCGCCCACCCCCCCGACCCTCCCCAAAACCCCCCGCCAGCCCCTCCACCACCCCACCCCCCCACCCCCTACCACCACCCCACCCCCCCACCACCCCACCCCTGACCCCCCGACCCCCCACCTCCCCACCCCCCCAGCCCCCCTACCACCCCACCACCACCCCACCTCCCCCCCACCCCCCACCTCGCCACCACCCTTTTCAATGAGAGAATCTCCCCCTCACTGTAAAAAAAAAACTCTTGGAAGGCACCTATTTGTTCTGCATGTTGACAACTCGAGACATCAATGGGTAGGCACACAGTCTGTTTGGATGGGTGTCAACAGACTGGAGAACTTCCAAAAGTAAAATCCGTTCTTAAACAAGGGAGACACAGCCAGCCCGCATAATTACTGCCTAGTGAGCTTAACATCTGTGGAATCCTTCATTAAAGCCAAATCTCAATGAAGAGAAGATAATTAGAAGCAGCCAACACTGATCACAGAAAGGAAAATTATCTTCAACAAACTTGATCACGTTCTTTGGGGAGATGACAGATCTGGCAGGTGGATGGGGGAAATAATGCAGTGGATACATCAAATATGGACTTTGATAAGGTGGCATGCAGTGGATGCATTGTATATGGACTTTGACAAGGTACCATGTAGTAGATGCATTGTATATGGACTTTGACATAGTACCCTGCAGTGGATGCATCATATATGGACTTTAACAAGGTGCCATGCAATGAATGCATTGTATATGGACTTTGACAAGGTACCATGCAGTGGATGCATCATATATGGACTTTGACATGGTGCCATGCAATGAATGCATTGTATATGGACTTTGACAAGGTACCATGCAGTGGATGCATCATATATGGACTTTCACAAGGTGCCATGTAGTGGATGCATCATATATGGACTTTGACATGGTGCTATGCAATGAATGCATTGTATATGGACTTTGACAAGGTACCATGTAGTGGATGCATCATATATGGACTTTCACAAGGTGCCATGTAGTGGATGCATCATATATGGACTTTCACAAGGTACCATGCAGTGGATGCTTCATACATGGACTTTGACAAGATAGCATGCAGGAGGCAACTGGGAGAAGACAAAGGGCAATGGAATTAGGGCATGGGTAACATGTTGGATTAAAAACTGGTGTGTATGGCGGGAATGGAAAGGAGGAGGTGAGGGCAGATTCTCAGAGGGTTTGGAAGTGGGTGGTTTTGCTTGTTAAGAATATGGCAGATGGTAAATGGTAGGTTATTCCAAATCTCAGGAAGAAATTTGAAGCAACTGCCCCCAGCTGAATTTTGCATTTTGTTACACTGTGAGGAAAGATTTGAACTCCAGAGAATGAAGTCCCAAACATGTTGCGATGATTTTAGCAAAATAAATGTTTCTTAAACTATCAAATGAACAACATTATATTCAACTACAAGAACACTGAACTAAAACAATGGCTATAGACAGTGTCACAAATTTTACTCGGTTCCAAATACCTTTATTTCACTACTGGCAGAGCTAACTCTCCCTAGGGGGGGCACGGTAGCACAGTGGGGGTCGGCACGGTGGCACAGTGGTTAGCGCTGCTGCCTCACAGCGCCAGGGACCTGGGTTTGATTCCCGGCTTGGGTCACTGTCTGTGTGGAGTCTGCACATTCTCTCCGTGTCTGCATGGGTTTCCTCCGGGTGCTCCGGTTTCCTCACACAGTCCGAAAGACGTGTTGCCTAGGTGCATTGGCCGTGCTAAATTCTCCCTCATTATAGCCAAACAGGGTACATATATCATATGTGGACTTTGGCAAGGTACAATGCAGTGGATGCATTGTATATGGACTTTGACAAGGTACTGTGCAGTGGATGCTTCATATATGGATTTTGACAAGGTGCAATGCAGTGAATGCATTGTATATGGACTTTGACAAGGTACCATGCAATGGATGCTTCATATATGGACTTTGACAAGGTGCAATGCAGTGGATGCATCATATATGGACTTTGACAAAGGTACCATGCAGTGGATGCATCATAGCGTGTTACGACTAGGGGATTTTCACAGTAACTTCATTGCAGTGTTAATGTAAGCCTACTTGTGACACCAATAAATAAAGTAAATTTCCACAACTTCTCATAGGTTTTTAACAACTATAAACAAAATCCAGCAATAAGCTTAAGTTTTAAGTTTATTTTGTGAATGGAACTGTTTTTTTTCGATATGTGATGAGCCCAGCAACACAGCAAGCGGACGTTTACCGAAGGCAAGCTGGTAACAATGGGGAACAGAACATAAAGGGTTTGGATCAGGTGTTAGAGGTTCAAAGGGGGAGACAAAGTGTGAACGTTTCATTTACATTCGAAAAGGTAAGACTCGCAAAATGAAGGTAATTTTATAGCAAGAGGTGTAGGGTGGGAATGTAACGTTGAATCTATATAGCACCTTGAAGATTGCATTTGGAAAACTTCATTGTTTTGAGGGATGTTGAGGTTATCAGAGAGAACACACTACAATACACAAGAAATTCTACCTGGCGTGGCAGCATACAGCTCTGAAGAGAAGGAGGTGTTTGATACAGCAGAGTTAATTGTGGGGTGATTTGATGGGACTGTTTCTAATTGTCAAAGACTGAAACAGCGGCTGGGATTTTCTAGTCCCCCTGTTGGGGGGGCGGGGGTGGGGGGTGTTGGGGGGGGGGGGGGGGAGGAAGGGGGTTAATGGCCAATGGGGAGGACAACACACTGGGAGCTGGAAAAACTGTATTTCCGCCAGCACGGAATGACGGCCAGTGGTTGAAGCAAAGGCCTTGTGAATCACAGCCTTTTGTCTAAAAGAGCTAAATTCTAGAGGTGACGCAGCATCTGAACCATTACCAATTGGAATCGGCGGGAATCGTGTCCAGCATGGCTGTTTCTGCTGTTGATAGTCAATGATCTCAAATCCCAGGACTTTGCGGCAGGAGTTCCTCCAGACGGAGTCTCAGACCCAGTTACTTTCTGCTGTCCAATCAATAATCTTCCTTCCACCAAGGCCAGAAATAGCGATGTTTACTGATGACCGCACCGTGTTCAGTGTCATTTGCAACTCCTCAGATATTGAGGCAATCCATGCGCACAAACAGAACACTCAAGAATCTTGATGCCATCCTGGTCAACACAGTCGATTTGATTACCCAAACCACCACCTTAAGAATCCATTTTTTGCAACTCCTTGATGACAGTGTGTCCCATCTATTGACTATGATGTGGAAGGCTCCTTTGATAACACCTCCCAAACCCGTGACCTCCACCACCTTGAAGGACAAAAGCATCCTCTCTGGTTGTATCACAGCTCCTGCTCTTCCCAAGACCACAACAAACTACAAAGGGTTGTGAATGTAGCCCAATCCATCACACAAACCAGCCTCCCATCCACTGACTCTGTCTACACTTCCCGCTGCCTCGGCAAAGCAGCCGGCATAATCAAGGACCCCATGCACCCCGGACATTCTCTCTTCCTCCTCCTTCCGTCAGGAAAACGATACAAAAGTCTGAGGTCACGTACCAACCGACTCAAGAACAGCTTCTTCCCTGCTGCTGTCAGACTTTTGAATGGACTTACTTTGCATTAAGTTGATCTTTCTCTACACCCTAGCTATGACTGTAACACTACATTCTGCACTCTCTCCTTTCCTTCTCTATGAACGGTATGCTTTGTCTGTATAGCGTACAGGAAACAATACTTTTCACTGTATACTAATACACGTGACAATAATAAATCAAATCAAATCCAAAAGCAGCAGGTGCAAAAGACTAAAATCACCTCAGTCTTTACTTCCAAGTCACCGCCTTGACTTGTGAGCATGTTGCTGTCCCTTTATTATCACCGCTGGAACTCCCTATCCGTGGGTGTACCTACACCACAGGGACTGCAGTCTTTCAAGGAAGCACCTCACCACCACCTTCTCAAGGGCAATTAGGCGTGGGAAATAAAGTTTATTTATTAGTCACAAGTAGGCTTCCATTAACACTGCAATGAAGTTACTGTGAAAATCCCCGAGTCACCATACTCCTGTTCGGGTTACACTGAGGGAGACTTTAGCATGGCCAATGCACCTAAACAGCACATCTTTCAGACTGTGGGAGGAAACCGGAGCACCCGGAGGAAACCCACGCGGACACGGGGAGAACGTGCAAACTCCACACAGACAGTGACCCAAGCCGGGAATCGAACCCGGATCCCTGACGCTGTGAGACAGCAGTGCTAACCCACTGTGCCACCGGGCCACCCCAAATTGGCTCCCACAGTCTGACAATGAATTAAAAGGGACAAAGTTTCCCTGTCACATGAGTGGCTGTGATTCTCTGTGGGAATGGGACTTGCAGCTGTCCCTGGACTCTAAGTGACTGAATGTAGAGAAGAGATTCTTAGAAACTAGAAGCAGGAGGAGGCCATTCAGCCCTTCGAGCTGCTCCGCCATTCATTTTGATCATGACTGATCATCAAATTCAATATCCTGAATCCCGCCCACCCCCTTCCCCCCCCTGCCCCCATATTCCTTTATCCCCTAGACCAATATCTAATTTCTTCTTGCAATCAGACAACGTTTTGGCCTCAACTATCTGATTTGATTTATTATTGTCACGTGTACTGGTATACAGTGAAAAGTATTGTTTCTCGCGCGCTATACAGACAAAGCATACCGTTCATAGAGAAGGAAAGGAGAGGGTGCAGAATGTAGTGTTACAGTCATCGCTAGGCTGTGGAGAAAGATCAACTTAATGTGAGGTCGGTCCATTCAAAAGTCTGACGGCAGCAGGGAAGAAGCTGTTCTTGAGTCGATTGGTACGTGACCTCAGACTTTTGTATCTTTTTCCCGACGGAAGAAGGTGGAAGAGAGAATGTCTGGTGTGCTTGGGGTCCTTGATTACGCTGGCTGCTTTGCCGAGGCAGCGGGAAGTGTAGACAGAGTCAATGGATGGGAGAACTACATTCTGTGGTAGTGAATTCCGCAGGGATTGGGTAGGAAGGGAATGAAGCTGCGTGCTATCCTGTGTCAGTGCAGCAACATAAAGCTGATGGTGGTGAGTTCTCATTTCAGCTGGCAATCTGAAACAATGAGTGAGAAGCTCAGAAACTCTGACGGTTTTTCTCTGGAATCTTCCATTAATCTGTGCACTGCGGCGGTGTGAGGTGTGTGACAGAACGTGAATGGAAAACACTGAGAGTCGTGCACTCAATCCCTCGCTGGATATTGTACATCGCGTGTGTAATCTATCTGGACGTTAACATCCAGGGGTGAATCAAACGCTTGATCAAAGCATTCCCTGGTGCCTGGTGGGCAGCTCTACTCCCTGGTGGGCTGCTAGTATCAGCTTCTCTCCTCCAGAGCAATGGAGATAATGGGATAATCTCAGTGTTGGGTTTAAGATGACGAAAGAGATGCGATGGAGAGAAACAGTTTTCTCTGGTGAGGGGGAGTCAAACCAGGAGAAATAATCTCAATGTTCGGGCCGAACTCTTCAGGAGAGAGGGTCGTGGGGACCAGGAAATCATTCCCACAAAAGGGCAGTGGATGCTGGGTTAGTTAGATCTGCAGAAGAAGGGGCAAAACTCTCAGTGATAATGGGGGAAACTGAGGTCAACCATGCTCTAAATGAATGGTAGAACAGACCAGAGGGACTGAATGGCCTTATCCTGTTCTGAATGTACTGGTTAGCTGACCACAACAGGCTTGAGCCTGGCCCTGCCCAGCCCTGCCCAGCCCTGCCCTGCTCTGCCCTGCCCTGCCCTGCCCAGCCCTGCCCTGCCCTGCCCTGCCCAGCCCTGCCCTGCCATGCTCTGCCCTGCCCTTCCCTGCCCTGTCCTGTCCTGCCCTGCCCTTCCCTGCCCTGCCCTTCCCTGCCCTGCCCTGCCCTGCTCTGCTCTGCCCTGTCCTGCTCTGCTCTGCCCTGCCCAGCCCTGCCCAGCCCTGCTCTGCCCTGCCCTGCCCTGCTCTGCTCTGCTCTGCCCTGCCCTGCCCTGCCCTGCCCTCCCCTGCCCTGCCCTTCCCTGCCCTTCCCTGCCCTGCCCTGCCCTGCCCTGCCCTTCCCTGCCCTGCCCTGCCCTTCCCTTCCCTGCCCTGCCCTGCCCTGCTCTGCCCTGCCCTGCTCTGCCCTGCCCTGCCCTTCCCTGCCCTGCCCTGCCCTGCTCTGCTCTGCCCTGCCCTGCCCTGCCCTGCCCTGCTCTGCCCTGCCCTGCCCTGCCCTTCCCTGCCCTGCCCTGCTCTGCCCTGCCCTGCCCTTCCCTTCCCCGCCCTGCCCTGCCCTTCCCTGCCCTGCCCTGCTCTGCCCTGTCCTGCTCTGCCCTGCCCAGCCCTGCTCTGCTCTGCCCTGTCCTGCTCTGCCCTGCCCAGCCCTGCTCTGCCCTGCCCTGTCCTGCCATGCTCTGCCCTGCCCTGCCCTGCCCTGCCCTGCCCTGTCCTGCCCTGCTCTGCCCTGCCCTGCCCTGCTCTGCCCTGCCCTGCCCTACCTTGCACTGCCCTGTCGTGCTCTGCCCTGCCCTGCCCTGTCCTGCCCTGCTCTGCCCTGCCCTGCCCTGCCCTGCCCTGCCCTGCTCTGCCCTACCCTGCACTGTCCTGTCGTGCTCTGCCCTGCCCTGCCCTGCCATGCTCTGCCCTGCCCTGCCATGCTCTGCCCTGCCCTGCTCTGCCCTGCCCTGTCCTGCTCTGCTCTGCCCTGCCATGCTCTGCCCTGCCATGCTCTGCCCTGCCCTGTCCCGCTCTGCCCTGCCCTGCCCTGCCATGCTCTGCTCTGCCCTGCCATGCTCTGCCCTGCCCTACCTTGCACTGCCCTGCCATGCCCTTCCCTGCCCTGCCCTGTTCTGCTCTGCCCCGCCTTGCCCTGCTCTGCCCTGCCCTGCCCTGCCCTGCCATGCCCTTCCCTTCCCTTCCCTTCCCTTCCCTTCCCTGCCCTGCCCTGTTCTGCTCTGCCCCGCCTTGCCCTGCTCTGCCCTGCCCTGCCCTGCCCTGCCATGCCCTTCCCTTCCCTTCCCTTCCCTTCCCTTCCCTTCCCTGCCCTGCCCTGTTCTGCTCTGCCCCGCCTTGCCCTGCTCTGCCCTGCCCTCCACTGAACCTATCCCACCTCAGTTCAGATGCTGCAACAATTGGCTTCACGTTGCTGGCTGGGTGGGAACCTGCCAGGATTCCCTCTCCAGCTGTCTCCAGTGTTTGTTAATATTTATCCTGCAACCATCAGCACCCAAAAGGATTGTCTGCTCGGGTGGCACAGTGGCACAGTGATTAGCACTGCTGCCTCACAGAGTCCAGGGACCCGGGTTCGATTCCCGGCTTGGGTCACTGTCTGTGTGGAGTTTGCACGTTCTCCCCGTGTCTGCGTGGGTTTCCTCCGGGTGCTCCAGTTTCCTCCCACACTCCAAAGATGTGCAGGTTAGGTTGATTGGCCGCGCTAAATTGACCCTAGTTTCGGGGAGATTAGCAGGGTAAATATGTGGGGTTTCAGGGATAGGGTGGGATTGTTGTTGGCGCAGACTCGATGGGCTGAATGGCCTCCTTCTATACTGGAGGGATTCTATGATTCATAACAGGCCTATAAAATAATGAGGGGCACAGATCAGCTAGATAGTCAATATCTTTCCCCAAAGGTAGGGAAGTCTAAAATTAGAGGGCATAGGTTTAAGGTGAGAGGAGAGAGATACAAAAGTGTCCAGAGGGGCAATTGTTTCACACAGAGGGTGGTGAGTGTCTGGAACAAGCTGCCAGAGGCAGTAGTAGAGGCGGGGACAATTTTGTCTTTTAAAAAGCATTTAGATAGTTACATGGGTACGATGGGTATAGAGGGATATGGGCCAAATGCGGGCAATTGGGACGAGCTTAGGGGTTTAAAAAAAAGGGTGGCATGGACAAGTTGGGCTGAAGGGCCTGTTTCCATGCTGTAAACCTCTATGACTCTATAACTCTATGATCGTTATCACATTGCTGTTTGTGGTATGCAGCTTTATGTGGGTGCATTATGTGAGGGGAGGCGATGGCTGAGTGGTTTTATCACTAGACTATTCATTCAGAAACTTAGCTAATGTTCTGGGGGACCCGGGTTCGAATCCCGCCACGGCAGATGGTGGAATTTGAATTCAATAAAAAATACCTGGAATTAAGAATCTACTGATGACCATGAAACCGTTGTTGGAAAAACCCATCTGGTTCGCTAATGTCCCTTTAGGGAAGGAAATCTGCCGTCCTTACCCGGTCTGGCCTACATGTGACTCCAGAGCCACAGCAATGTGGTTGACTCTCAACTGCCATCCAAGGGCAACTAGGAATGGGCAACAAACGCTGGCCAGACAGCGAACCCCATGTCCCACGGATGCATAAAAAACATTAGAACCCATTTTTCACTGGGAATTATGCCAAATGCTGGAAAACTGAAACAAAATCCGAGCGTTGGAATTTTCTGAAGGTCTGGCACCATCAGGAGGTGAATCATAATTGGACCTTTTCCCTCCACAGATGCTGCCAGACTTGCTGAGGTTTTCCAACTGTTTCAGTTTTTATTCCAGGAGAGATACAAACTGATTTAAAAACATCTTTTAAAAAATCTCTCTGGTGTTATTTGTTGAATCCCATAATTATCAAGATTTTGGAATATTAGGGATTCGTCCATGAGTATTTTGGATGAGTGCTATTCTAATGATCTGTCCACCATTGCTTTGCTGACATGGATTTAGCCCCATGTAGCACTAACCCAAGTGGACTTCTTAATTCAAGACCCAGGGGGCCATCTTACCAAAACGAATCGAGGTCCAGAGCAGGCAGGAAAACAGGAGAGTTTCAGATCCATTTTTTCGGTGAGGCCAGCAGTCAAATCTTATGCAATCTAAGCAAAATGAAATCCCTAAATTGCCCACCTGTAGGCTAAGTGGACGAGGCCTAATCACCAGAAAGCCGGCTGATAGCAGCAGAGTGCGCAATTGCACTTGCGTAGGTCTCTGCTCTGAGAGCGCACAGACCTGTCACTGCCTCTGCTCGATATAGTCGGTCTCTGTGGCCTAAACCACTGTGGGGGCCACACGATCCCCCCCCCCCCCCACTCTTCAACCCCCCCAGCCTGGAATGATGGCCAGGGGCGCAACAGTAAGATCACCCTCCTAGTCTTTGCTGGATTACCATTCAGGGTTGGCCAATCAGATACAGTTTTCCGGGTTAGTGGGGATTTTTGAGGACGGACAGAGAGAGGACATGTTCCCTATTCTCCGTGCTCTGACTCTTTTCTTTCGGCTCACACCCAATCCTTGTTGCTCCCTGTAATGCCTTGCCCTTAACTTGTGGCTTGTGGCCTTCTTGCCTCCTGGGCCTTTTTCTTATATATTATATATTGTAATTTGTGTTCGTTTTTTCTTGTGTGGGGTGGTGCGTGGGGGGTACCCCCAGGTGGCAGAAAAGGAGGAGTCGGTGGGGGCGGGGAGGGGGGGGAGAAGAAAGACCAAAGGAAAGCAGGGTGATACAAAGAACAAGAACAAAGAACAGTACAGCACAGGAAACAGGCCCTTCGGCCCTCCAAGCCTGTGCCGCTCCTTGGTCCAACTAGACCAATCGTTTGTATCCCTCCATTCCCAGGCTGCTCATGTGACTATCCAGGTAAGTCTTAAACGATGTCAGCGTGCCTGCCTCCACCACCCTACTTGGCAGCGCATTCCAGGCCCCCACCACCCTCTGTGTAAAAAACGTCCCTCTGATGTCTGAGTTATACCTCGCCCCTCTCAGCTTGAGCCCGTGACCCCTCGTGATCGTCACCTCCGACCTGGGGAAAAGCTTCCCACTGTTCACCCTATCTATACCCTTCATAATCTTGTACACCTCTATTAGATCTCCCCTCATTCTCCGTCTTTCCAGGGAGAACAATCCCAGTTTACCCAATCTCTCCTCATAGCTAAGACCCTCCATACCAGGCAACATCCTGGTAAACCTTCTCTGCACTCTCTCTAACGCCTCCACGTCCTTCTGGTAGTGCGGCGACCAGAACTGGACGCAGTACTCCAAATGTGGCCTAACCAGCGTTCTATACAGCTGCATCATCAGACTCCAGCTTTTATACTCTATACCCCGTCCTATAAAGGCAAGCATACCATATGCCTTCTTCACCACCTTCTCCACCTGTGTTGCCACCTTCAAGGATTTGTGGACTTGCACACCTAGGTCCCTCTGTGTTTCTATACTCCTGATGACTCTGCCATTTATTGTATAACTCCTCCCTACATTATTTCTTCCAAAATGCATCACTTCGCATTTATCCGGATTAAACTCCATCTGCCACCTCTCCGCCCAATTTTCCAGCCTATCTACATCCTGCTGTATTGCCCGACAATGCTCTTCGCTATCCGCAATTCCAGCCATCTTCGTGTCATCCGCAAACTTGCTGATTACACCAGTTACACCTTCTTCCAAATCATTTATATATATCACAAATAGCAGAGGTCCCAGTACAGAGCCCTGCGGAACACCACTGGTCTGCTTCTGTCCTATATTAGGTGGTTGGGGGGGGGGAGGAGGTTGTTGAGGTGGTGTGTGTTAGGAGAAGGGGGCTGCTAGGTTTGGGGTTTCTGGGGGCTGGGATGGATGTCTAAGTGTTGGAGAGTGGTTATTGGGGGTTTCCTGGCTGGGGAGGTTTGTTGCTGCGTCAGATTCTGTTTTTGAGTGAGGAGGGAGGAATGGGATTGGAAGGTGCACAGGATTTTTAGTTGGATGTCGGTGTTGAGGTGGGATGGTCTCCGCTGTTGGAGTGTGCATGAGGAAAGCAACCAGGGTGAGGAAAATGCCCTCTACACCCAGCACTCTGGGGAAGGAGGAGGGAATCTTTTTCAATGATGACCAGAGGGTGTAAAGTTAAAGTTTATTTATTGGTCACAAGTAAGGCTTACATTAACACTGCAATGAAGTTACTGTGGAAAATCCCCTAGTCGCCACATTCCGGCACCTGTTCATCCATTGACTCTGTCTACACTTCCCGCTGCCTGGGCAAAGCAACCAGCATAATTAAGGGCCCCACGCACCCCGGACATTCTCTCTTCCACCTTCTTCCTTCGGGAAAAAGATACAAAAGTCTGAGGACACGTACCAACCGACTCAAGAACAGCTTCTTCCCTGCTGCTGTCAGACTTTTGAATGGACTTACCTTGCATTAAATTGATCTTTCCCTACACCCTAGCTATGACTACACTACATTCTGCACTCTCTCCTTTCCTTCTCTATGAACGGTATGCTTTGTCTGTATAACGTGCAAGAAACAATACTTTTCATTGTGTGTTAATACATGTGACAACAATAAAGTTTAAAGTTTATTTATTGGTCACAAGTAAGGCTTACATTAACACTGCAATGAAGTGACTGTGAAATTCCCCTAGTCGCCACACTCCGGCGCCTGTTCGGGTCAATGTACCCTAACCAGCACGTCTTTGGACTGTGGGAGGAAGCCAGTGCACCCGGAGGAAACCCACGCAGACACGGGGAGAACGTGCAAACTCCACACAGACAGTGACCCAAGCCGGGAATCGAACCCGGGTCCCTGGAGCTGTGAGGCAGCAGCGCTAACCCACTGTGCCACCGTGCCGCCCCAGTGGGTCTCCACCATTAGCTAGAGATAACGCGATCGAATTGGAAACTGGGTAAAAGAGAAGAGTTACGATGAAAGGAATTTGTCCAAAGCTCCTAAATAGTCACAGAAAGCTTCGCTATTTTCCAAAGTTGTTTCAGTTACAAGTGGATCTGAAAAGACGAACTTCTGCAGATTGACTTCTTATTGATTGTTTCATCCGCTTGTGGCTTTGTTCTGTGAAGAGAGGATTAGCACTAACAGTGTGGGCTGGTGCAGCTGCAGGTATTGTGTGGGCATTTGGCATAGCCACGCCTGGTACCTTGAGAAATCAATACGGATTTATCCTGCTGACAGCACGAGGCCGGGCCTGTGTTTAACTGCTTTCAATCTGCAACTCCCCGTGAGAGTGAGAGAAGGTTTACCTCTGCGTGAAACACACGCAACCATCCAGCTCTGACTTCCTGGGGATTTCTGTGCCCCACCCCAACTCCCCGCCACTCCCCAGCGTCACTTCCCAGCTCCTTCTAGCATCGCGAACAGGATAAGGCCATTCAGTCCCTCGACTCTGTCCCCCATCAAACACTCCCAGGACAGGTACAGCACGGGGTTAGATACAGAGTAAAGCTCCCTCTACACTGTCCCCATCAAACACTCCCAGGACAGGTACAGCACGGGGTTAGATACAGAGTAAAGCTTCCTCTACACTGTCCCCCATCAAACACTCCCAGGACAGGTACAGCACGGGGTTAGATACAGAGTAAAGCTCTCTCTACACTGTCCCCATCAAACACTCCCAGGACAGGTACAGCACGGGGTTAGATACAGAGTAAAGCTCCCTCTACACTGTCCCCATCAAACACTCCCAGGATAGGTACAGCACGGGGTTAGATACAGAGTAAAGCTCCCTCTACACTGTCCCCATCAAACACTCCCAGGATAGGTACAGCACGGGGTTAGATACAGAGTAAAGCTCCCTCTACACTGTCCCCATCAAACACTCCCAGGATAGGTACAGCACGGGGTTAGACACAGAGTAAAGCTCCCTCTACACTGTCCCCATCAAACACTCCCAGGATAGGTACAGCACGGGGTTAGATACAGAGTAAAGCTCCCTCTACACTGTCCCCCATCAAACACTCCCAGGACAGGTACAGCATGGGGCTAGTTACAGAGTAAAGCTCCCTCTACGCTGTCCCCATCAAACACTCCCAGGATAGGTACAGCACGGGGTTAGATACAGAGTAAAGCTCTCTCTACACTGTCCCCCATCAAACACTCCCAGGATAGGTACAGCATGGGGTTAGATACAGAGTAAAGCTCCCTCTACACTGTCCCCATCAAACACTCCCAGGACAGGTACAGCATGGGGCTAGTTACAGAGTAAAGCTCCCTCTACGCTGTCCCCATCAAACACTCCCAGGATAGGTACAGCACGGGGTTAGATACAGAGTAAAGCTCTCTCTACACTGTCCCCCATCAAACACTCCCAGGATAGGTACAGCATGGGGTTAGATACAGAGTAAAGCTCCCTCTACACTGTCCCCATCAAACACTCCCAGGGCAGCTACAGCACGGGGTTAGATACAGAGTAAAGCTCCCTCTACACTGTCCCCATCAAACACTCCCAGGATAGGTACAGCACGGGGTTAGATACAGAGTAAAGCTCCCTCTACACTGTCCCCCATCAAACACTCCCAGGACAGGTACAGCACGGGGTTAGATACAGAGTAAAGCTCCCTCTACACTGTCCCCATCAAACACTCCCAGGACAGGTACAGCACGGGGTTAGATACAGAGTAAAGCTCCCTCTACACTGTCCCCCATCAAACACTCCCAGGATAGGTACAGCATGGGGTTAGATACAGAGTAAAACTCCCTCTACACTGTCCCCCATCAAACACTCCCAGGATAGGTACAGCACAGGGTTAGATACAGAGTAAAGCTCCCTCTACGCTGTCCCCATCAAACACTCCCAGGGCAGCTACAGCACGGGGTTAGATACAGAGTAAAGCTCCCTCTACACTGTCCCCATCAAACACTCCCAGGACAGGTACAGCACGGGGTTAGATACAGAGTAAAGCTCCCTCTACATTGTCCCCATCAAACACTCCCAGGATAGGTACAGCACAGGGTTAGATACAGAGTAAAGCTCCCTCTACACTGTCCCCATCAAACACTCCCAGGACAGGTACAGCACGGGGTTAGATGCAGAGTAAAGCTCCCTCTAAACTGTCCCCATCAAACACTCCCAGGACAGGTACAGCATGGGGTTAGATACAGAGTAAAGCTCCCTCTACACTGCCCCAAGTATAAGTCCCAATTGTTGACACCCAACCCAACAAGACATGTGGAAGGTGTGGATATCTGAATGCAGCAAAGAAACGTCCAGCTTTTCCTCAACTCTGCCAAGCATGTGGCAAAAAAGTTAATTTTCTGCGACAGTTTTTATAACTCTTTTGTGGGACATGGGCGTCGCTGGCTGGGCCAGCATTTATTGCCCATCCCTCGTTGCCCTTGGAGGGCAGTTGAGAGTCAACCACATTGCTGTGGCTCTGGAGTCACATGTAGGCCAGACCAGGTAAGGATGGCAGATTTCATTCCTTAAAGGACATTAGTGAACCAGATGGGTTTTTCCGACAATCGACAATGGGTTTCATGGTCATCAGTAGATTCTTAATTCCAGATATTTTTTATTGAATTCAAATTCCACCGTCTGCCGTGGCGGGATTCGAACCCGGGTCCCCAGAACATTAGCTGAGTTTCTGGATTAATAATGTAGCGATAATATCACTCGGCCATCGCCTCCCCTGAGAGCAAAGGCTGATGCAGCTACAGAGGGCCGTGCACTGATCCAGACAGTCTGTACACAATGGGCACCTTCAAGCAGTCAGAAGAACGATCGCGATCCTGTCAGAGAGTTTACACACGAGCTGTTTGACAAACCAGAAAAGGACGGTGATGTGCATGATGAGAGCAAGAGCGGTGAACACCAGTTTCACCCTGTAAATCACGTGTGCAACATAAATACCATCACAACATCCAAAATATTTGCCCAGATTCAAGTGATCTGCCCGAAGACAGTTGGCAACTTTAAAGTTAAAGTTTATTCATTCGTCACAAGTAAGGCTTACATTAACACTGCAATGAAGTTACTGTGAAATTCCCCTCGTCGCCACACACTCCGGCGCCTGTTCGGGTCAATGCACCTGAACCAGCACATCTTTGGACTGTGGGAGGAACCCGGAGCACCCGGAGGAAACCGGAGCACCCGGAGGAAACCCACGCAGACACAGGGAGAACGTGCAAACTCCGCACAGGCAGTGACCCAAGTCGGGAATCGAACCCGGGTCGCTGGGGGGCAGCAGTGCCAACCACTGTGCCACCATGCCACCCGACTACTTGCTATTTAACTACTTCTTGTTTGCCAAGAGTGACACAGGGACAAGTGCCAACACACTACTCCTGTGAGTCCTAAAAGTCTTCACAGCATCCAGAATCTTTGGCCGTTTCAGGAGACATTCCATTTACAGGAGAATGCAAGTCCATCAATCGATCCACCACCTCAGTGCAACATTTACTTACTGGACAAATTAAAGGTCCAACTGGACAAAATGAAGGAAGACAGAATTCTTTGAAAGAGTACGGATTGGTGCAGCTGTGTGCCAATAAAGAAGGATGCATCGCTCAGAGTTTGCCTTGATCCACGATGTTTTAATGCAGCTTTGTAACACGGTCCTTGCAAAATAAATCTCACCCTACCTTACAACATACCCACATTAGAAAAGCTAAATCTGAGATTCACAGATGGATGGATACTGGTCAGGACACCTCGCAGAGATGTCCCAAGAGCTCACTACGTTTCGTGCCCCATTCAGATGACGCTGTCTTCAACATATGTGGGCCTGTTTCTTAGTCAGGATCTTTCATGCTGACATTGACCACATTACGTGCCCTGTGCCAAGATGTAGCTGTATCACCAGCAACATTGCTGTCGTGGGGAGAACAAAGCAAGAACATTATCATAATCTGCACTTATTGATGCAAGCAGTACATAATGAAGGATTAGTGTCCGATAGTTTAAAATGGGTGACATCAGCATGCAGCATATCACTGTCTACTTCTACTCCAGTGTTGGCACTTATCCCAGTCCAAGTGAAACACAGGATATCACAGCCATGCCAGCTCAAGATAAGGACAATCTTTGAAGATGTTCATAGAATCCCGACAGTGCAGAAAGAGGCCATTCGGCCCATCGAGCCTGCACCGACCACAATCCCACCCAGACCCTATCCCCGTAACCCCACGTATTTACCCTGCTAATCCCCTGACACTAAGGGGCAATTTACTGTAGAATCGCAGAATAGAATCATAGAATCCCTACAGTGCAGAAAGAGACCATTCGGCCCATTGAGCCTTGCACTGACCACAATCCCACCCAGGCCCTATCCCAGCAACTCCATATATTTACCCCGCGAATCCCCCTGGCACTAAGTGGCAATTGAGCATGGCCAATGCACTTAGCTCACACATCTTTGGAGTGTGGGAGGAAACCGGAGCACCCCCCCCCCCCCCCGGAGGAAACCCATGCAGACATGGGGAGAACGTGCAGACTCCACACATTGGGGGTTTGAATCTTGATTAATATTCTGCTGCGGTGTTGAGTACGGTATGGGGAACGACACTGCGGGAAGGACGGCAGTGTCTCCAGGAGGGCGCAGGGAAGATTTACCAGGGTGATGGAGAGATGAGGGACCTCAATGACATGGAGAGGTTGGAGAAACTGGGACTGTTCGCGTTGGAGCAGAGCAGGTTAAGAGGTGACCTTTTTGAAGTTTTTGAAACGATGCGGGGCTCTGATCGAGCGGAATGTTTTTCCTCTGGCGAGTGTGTCAGCGGTTAGAATTGAAGAGCTTGCTCATTTCTGCTGCTATGTGATTCGTTATTGTCAGTGAGAATGCCTGTTTTGCTTCTGGGCGTTTTACCCACAGCTAGTTTGTGTTAGCCGGGAACAATCTCACCTCTGATTGTGCTGGACCTGTGCGTGTGTCTGGATTTCTCACTTTGTGAGTGTCCTGGCCATGTACAGGAGCGGACACTCAGGCTCACACGAGCTGTACAGTAGCAGATGGGAGTTAGTTATTCCCTTCTAGCTGCTGTGTGTTGTGTCAGGGAGTTCAGATTGCAGCAAGCATTGCTGCAGATGTGCTAATGAACAGCTGGTGCTGAGGTCCAGTCAGCTTGTACAAGGCGCTCTGAGGCAGCGAATAGTGGAGGTTTCAAATCCCCCGGCGGATGATATATAACAAGCTGGCTGCTGCAAGTGTGTTATACAATAATTGTACAGTTCTCCTGTATGCCCTTTATTCACCAGTCAGGGACATACACACTCAGCAAATTCTGGATATATGTCCTGGGGCACCAACGTCAGCTCGGGCGAAAGCAGAACCAAAGGGAGGGCTGGAGCCTCTTTGCCATCTGCAGCATCTGAAGAATAGGAGGAGGCCGTTCAGCCCCTCAGCTCTGCTGCACCATTTAATCAGAATGTAACTGAGTTGTATCTCCACTCCATCCAGAAATGCGGGTCTTTGCATTCACCCTGAGGGATCTTTCTTAACCATTTTAAACACCTCTTAATCTTCCAAATTTAGGGCAGGGAATTCAGGGAATTTAGAAAGCCGGGTTTCTGCAATTTAAAAAGCTAATATTTAACCCTTTCAGTGCTGGTGTTGTTCAGCTGGATCCGCATAGTCGCCTCCAAGGATAACCTTCCCAAGGTGTGGTGGTCAGAACTGACCTCAATCTCTCCAATTAGCTCTCGCTCTGTACAATTAACTCCCGACTTTACTATTTGTATTTGTTTAGGCCGATACGCTCTGGAATTTAGGAGAATGAGGGGACATCAAATTGAGGTATACAAGATGGTAAAAGGTGGGGATAAAGTAGACGTGGAGCGGATGCTTCCTCTTGTGGGGCATTCTAGGACGAGAGGTCAAAGTCTTAGGATAAGGGGCAGCAAACTTACAACAGAGTTGAGGAGAAACTACTTCTCCCAAAGGGTTGTGAATCTGTGGAATTCGCTGCCCCAAAGTGCGGTGGATGCTGGGACAGAGAGTAAATTTGAGGAGGAGTTAGACAGATTTTTAATTGGGAATGGGTTGAAGGGTGATGCGCGATTAATTCACTCGGGAGGCTAGGACGTACCCGGGAATAAAGGCTTTTATTCACAACAAGAATAGAGCATACTGCTTAACAATATGATGCACATCAATTTGGACACGAGGCTCGAAGCTTCAGTAAAAGAAGGCTTTTATTAACTAACAATGAAGCTATCAGAACTTATGTACACTATCCCAGACTGAAGGGGTCCCGGCCAGAGCAGGGACTCTTATACCTCTCCCAGGAGGCGGAGCCCGACTGGGATGTGCCACAACAGTAACAAACACAGGTGTAACAACCCCACCCTAACCCAACAGCAACAATAGTACAATCCAACAGTAACATATATACATCCTTGTAGTACTGGCCAGCCCTGGCTCAGTACTATCCAGTGGGAACCAACGATGGTTCACCACACAATACTATCCCAGACTAAGGGCTACTAGGAAGTAGTAGTGACCTTTATACTCCTGTAAGAAGGTGGAGCCAAACGGAGTGTACCACAGAACAATGCTAACAGGTGGAACACCCCAACCCTAACCCCAACAGTAACAAGAGTAACATATGTACAAGTACCCATAGTGATAACCATCTATGGTTCACCACAAAGGGTTAAGGGGAGAAGGCAGGAAAATGGGGATGAGGAACATATCAGCCATGATCGAATGGCGGAGCAGACTCAATGGGCCGAATGGCCTAATTCTGCTCCTATATCTTATGAACTTATGAACTTCAGTCTTGCTGAGGCAAAGGCCAACATTCCAGTACTCTTTTTAATCACTTTCTATCCCTGCCCGTGAGCTTCTAGTGATCTAATCTACTTCAATCCCCAAACCTTTCTGCTCACCCAGGTTTCTCCTCAACTCTGTTTTAAGTTTGCTGCCCCTTATCCTCAGACTGTGACCTCTCGTCCTAGAATGCCCCACAAGAGGAAGCGTCCGCTCCACGTCTACTTTAACCAGACCTCTTATCATCTTGTATCCCTCAATTTGATCTCCCCTCATTCTTCTCAATTCCAGAGAGTATCGGCCTCAACAAATACAAATACTGAAGGCGGGAGTTAATTGTACAGAGCGTGAGCTAATTGGAAACTCTGAGATCCTCACCATGAAGGAAATAGTTTGAGTTATCTTTCCTCGTTCTGACTGGGATGACCTCAGGCCCAGGCTCTGATTCCTTACTGCTGCTTTGAAGTCCAGACCCCAGGAATGTCAGTTACTCCAGCGAGCCACCACCAGAGTCCGGTGTAAAACTTGGCCAGTTATGTTACAGCAACTTAAAACTCTTTCGTTAGGCCGCATTTGGAGTATTGCGTGCAGTTCTGGTCACCACGTTATCAGAAGGATATGGAAGCTTTGGAGAGAATGCAAAGAAGGTTCACCAGGATGCTGCCGGGTCTCGAGGGTGTTGGGGCCATGAGGAGAGTTTGGATAAACTAGGATTGTTTTCACTGGAAAGACGGAGGCTGAGGGGAGACCCGATAGAGGTCTACAAAATGATCAGAGGCACAGACGGGGTGGATAGTCAGAGGCTTTTCCCCAGGGTGGAAGTGTCAATTACAAGGAGACACAGATTCAAGGTGAGAGGGGGAAAGTTTAAGAACATAAGAACCAGGAGCAGGAGTAGGCCATCTGGCCCCTCGAGCCTGCTCCGCCATTCAATAAGATCATGGCTGATCTTTTCAGACTCAGCTCCACTTACCCGCCCGCTCACCATAACCCTTAATTCCTTTACTGTTCAAAAATTTATCTATCCTTGCCTTAAAAACATTCAATGAGGTAGCCTCAACTGCTTCACTGGGCAGGTACTTCCACACATTCACAACCCTTTGGGTGAAGAAGTTCCTCCTCAACTCAGTCCTAAATCTGCTCCCCCTTATTTTGAGGCCATGCCCCCTAGTTCTAGTGTCACCTGCCAGTGGAAACAACTTCCCTGCTTCCATCTTATCTATTCCCTTCATAATCTTAGATGTTTCTATAAGATCTTCCCTCATTCTTCTGAATTCCAATGAGTATAGCCCCAGTCTACTCAGTCTCTCCTCATAAACCAACCCTCTCAATTCCGGAATCAATCTAGTGAATCTCCTCTGTACCCCCTCCAGTGCCAGTATATCCTTTCTCAAGTAAAGAGACCAAAACTGCACACAGTACTCCAGGTGTGGCCTCACCAGCACCTTATACAGCTGCAACATAACCTCGCTGTTTTTAAACTCCATCCCTCCAGCAATGAAGGACAAAATTCCATTTGCCTTCTTAATTACCTGCTGCACCTGCAAACCAACTCCTGAGATTCTTGCACAAGGACACCCAGGTCCCTCTGCACAGCAGCATGCTGCAATTTTTTACCATTTAAATAATAGTCCATTTTGCTGTTATTCCTACCAAAATGGATGACCTCACATTTACCAACATTGTACTCCATCTGCCAGACCCTCGCCCACTCACTTAGACTATCTATATCCCTTTGCAGACTTTCAGCGTCCTCTGCACACTTTGCTCTTCCACCCATCTTAGTGTCTTCTGCGAATTTTGACACACTACACTTGGTCCCTACTCCAAATCGTCTGTGTAAATTGTAAACAATTGCGGTCCCAACACTGATCCCTGAGGCACACCACTAGTCACTGATCACCAACCAGAAAAACACCCATTTACCCCCACTCTTTGCTTTCTGTTAGTTAACCAATCCTCTATCCATGCTAATACATTACCCGTAACACTGTGCACCTTTACCTTATGTAGCAGTCTTTGGTGCGGCACCTTGTCAAATGCCTTCTGGAAATCCAGATACACCACATCTACAGGTTCCCCATTGTCCACTGCACATGTAATGTTCTCAAAGAATTTCGGTAAATTATTCAAACATGACCTGCCTTTCATAAACCCATGCTGCGTCTTCCCAATGGGACAATTTCTATCCAGGTGTGTGGGAGGAAATTTTTTAATAAGGGAGATGTGCGGGGGAAGATTTTCACACAGAGACCGATGGGTGCCTGGAACGCGCTGCCAGAGGAGGTGGTGGAAGGAGGCACATTAGCGACATTTAAGAGGCACCTTGGTGGTTCAACGGGTGGTGACAGAGGGATAGAAACTGCAGGCTTGGTGGGCCAAAGGGGCTGTTCTTGTGCTGTGTTGTCCTTCGTTCTATCTCAGCACAGCGCAGTCTGGAGCGGCCAGGGAGAGTGTCCCCACATCCTGGTCTGCTTCACGGCAAATCGCCAGCGAGAAGCATAATCCGGGATTTGCAGTGTCCGAGGCGGCAGACATGCTCTCCGGCCCTCTCTGGATTTTCTTGTCCCACCCTTTCCTGCGACAGTGCCCCTGTGGATAAGGGCGGGAAATGTAGCCCACTGTTCGTGGAAGTGGAAAGTTCGTGGAAGTGGAAATGACTAGGGTTAGGAAGCATTTTCCGATCAGAGCCATTGTGATCTCCTGGACTCGTTTCGATCGCCTCAGGGGGTCGGAGAGGAATTTCCCAGATTTTTTTTCCCCATATTGGCCCTGGGGTTTTTCACTCTGGGTTTTCGCCTCTCCCTGGAGATCACATGGTCTGGAATGGGGGGGTTGGGGGGGGGTTAATAGGTTGAAATGAACAAAGCATCGTAGCTGTGAGGGACAGCTCGGTGGATAGGATATTGGTATGTAGATAGGCTGGAAAATTGGGCGGGGATCCTGGATTCAGGATTCAATCCTGGACCGGGGAGCGGCGCGGGCTTGGAGGGCCGAAGGGCCTGTTCCTGTGCTGTATTGTTCTTTGTTCTTTGTTCTTTGTTTTCGGGTTGAGGGGGAGGGAAAGGGTGTTGATGATTTTGGATTAATTTAACCTGAGTTTGAGCAGTTTCCAGCCCCCCCCCCCCGCCTCCCCTCTGAATATTACTGTTCCAGAAACCCAGCCTCGCACTCAAACCCCTCATTCATTCTAACCTCTGGTCATTTCAGCTCAGTTGCTGAGTCAATGAGGTGGACGCGGACAGAGGGACGGGGAAGGAGGTCATTTTGCTGAGAACTATTTCTTTTTGACCTTGGCAGCTTTGTTCCCCCCCCCCCCCCCCGCCTCCCTCGAGTAAATCAACGCTAATTGATGGGCGGTACAGTGGGTTAGCACTGCTGCCTCACAGCGCCAGGGACCCAGGTTCGATTCCCGGTTTGGGTCACTGTCTGTGTGGAGTTTGCACATTCCCTCCGTGTCTGCGTGGGGTTTCCTCCGGGTGCTCCGGTTTCCTCCCACAGTCCGAACGATCAGGTGGAATAGATGGATTAGCCATGCTAAATTGTCCCCCCCGTGTCCAGTGATGTGCGGGTTAGGTGGATTGGCCGTGCTAAGCTGACCCTAGTGTCAGGGGGATTAGCTAGGGTAAGTATGTGGGGTTACGGGGATAGGGCCTGGGTGGGATTGTTGTGAGTGCTGGCTCAATGGGGCGAATGGCCTCCTTCTGCACTGTAGGGATTCTATGGTTTGCGAGCTCTCCGCTGTGTGCGGCGTGTGGGATGGGCAGGGAAATTGGAACTGAAGTGAGCCCTGTTTTCTCTGATGCAGTAATTTCCTGAGCTCGCTGATGCTTGGTTGCACAGTGCCTCTGGTAGGTGACTGACCATCTGAATACCCAGCATGGCCTCCTCCTTCCAGGAGAAGCAGGTGATTATTTCATTCCCAGGACACGGTTATCAAACAGAAGGTCTGTGTACTCCCGTCATTAGCAACCCAGAGCTGGGGCCAGTGGCAAATCTATAAGTAATTGCAAGCACTGAGGCAGGTGGAACACAGCAGTTAAGTCTTTGCACTCAGACTCACTTGGAATTATTGAGTAACCTGAACAACCAGAAAAGGCCGAAAGTGCAGGACAGCATTCAGATTCAAAACAAGTAAGGAGGAAGACAAGAAACGAGCGGTTAATTGACAGCAGTGTTTTATTTTTTATACTTTTCCAATTCAATCAAATCCAGTCCAATTCAGAGTCTCAACAAGTTGAGACATTTCCGATCCAGGCTGACAGGACAGGGCGAGCGACCCTTTACCCTGTCCTGGGCCCGATCTACATGAGCCAAGCTGATTGGAGGAGGGAAAGCAATTCCTCCTCCAAGACTTGAGCTCATTTGCATCTTAGCCAAAAAGCCGAGATGCCGCTTTTAAAAATTGCTTCATACGAAACATATGAAGCTTCAGTGCAACCCAATGACCTCAACCAAGTGCAGCATCCGCATAACTACACTTGATCTTAGCCAAAAGCCAAGAAGCAGTGTTTTATTTCACAAGGTCAGTATCTGGTTCAATCTTCTCCCTCTCTCCATTCCCTCAAGACCTGCTCAGAGTACGAGAGTTAGCATTGGTACCTCTTTTAAAAAGTGCATTTTGAATCCAGACCCCAAGAGGAGCTAGGGGTCACTGTTTAAACATAGAAACATAGAAGATAGGAGCGGGAGGAGGCCATTCGGCCCTTCGAGCCTGCTCCACAATTAATCACGAACATAGCTGATCGTGCAACTCAATAGCCTAATCCTGCTTTCTCCCCATAACCTTTGATCCCATTCGCTCCAAGTCATAGAGTCATATGGAACATGGAAACAGACCCTTCGGTCCAACTTGCCCACGCCGCCCTTTTTTTAAACTCTTAACCTAGTCCCAATTGCCCGCATTTGGCCCATATCCCTCGATACCCATCGTACCCGTGTAACTGTCTAAATGCTTTTGAAAAGACAAAATTGTACCCGCCTCTACTACTACCTCTGACAGCTTGTTCCAGACACTCACCACCCTCTGCGTGAAAAAATTGCCCCTCTGGACACTTTTGTATCTCTCCCCTCTCACCTTAAACCTATGCCCTCTAGTTTTAGCCTCTACATTTGGGAAAAGATATTGGCTATCTCGCTGATCTGTGCCCCTCATTATTTTATAAGATCACCCCTCAGCCTCCTACGCTCCAGAGAAAAAAGTCCCAGTCTATCCAGCCTCTCCTTATAACTCAAACCACCAAGTCCCGGTAGCATCCCAGTAAATCTTATCTCCACTCTTTCTAGTTTAATAATATTCTTTCTATATAGGGTGACCAGAACTGCACACAGTATTCCAAGTGTGGCCTTACCAATGTCTTGTACAACTTCAACAAGACGTCCCAACTCCTGTATTCAATGTTCTGTAACACCAGGTTGAAGATCAATATGCGTGATCTTCTTGGAGATCCTCTCCACTTGGAACCGACAGTTTGTGGTGTCGATGGAAGTCATGATGTGGAGATGCCGGTGTTGGACTGGGGTAAACACAGTAAGAGTTTTTAAATTCTTGTTGTTAAAACTATTACTTTGTTTACCCCAGTCCAACGCCGGCATCTCCACTTCAATGTTCTGACCAATGAAACCAAGCATGCTGAATGCCTTCTTCACCACTCTGTCCACCTGTGACTCCACTTTCAAGGAGCTATGAATCTGTACCCCTAGATCTCTTTGTTCTGTAACTCTCCCCAACGCCCTACCATTAACTGAGTAAATCCTGCCCTGGTTCAATCTACCAAAATGCATCACCTCGCATTTGTCTAAATTAAACTCCATTTGCCATTCGTCAGCCCACTGGCCCAATATCCAGTGCTATATCCAGCCGCCTCTTGAATACATTCAATGTTTTGGCATCAACTACTTCCTGTGGTAATGAATTCCACAGGCTCACCACTCTTTGGGTGAAGAAATGTCTCCTCACCTCCGTCCTAAATGGTCTCCCCCGAATCCTCAGACTGTGACCCCTGGTTCTGGACTCCCCCACCATCGGGAACATCCTCCCTGCATCTACCCTGTCTAGTCCTGTTAGAATTTTGTAAGTCTCTATGAGATTCCCCCTCATTCGTCTGAATTCCAGAGAAAACATCCTAACCCAGTCAATCTCTCCTCACACATCAGTCCCGCCATCCCCGGAATCAGCCTGGTAAACCTTCGCTGCACTCCCTCGAGAGCAAGAACATCCTTCCTCAGAAAAGGAGACCAAAACTGTACACAATACTCTAGGTGTGGCCTCACCAAGGCCCTGTATAATTGCAACAACACATCCCTACTCCTGTACTCGAAACCTCTCGCAATGAAGGCCAACATACCATTTGCCTTCTTTACCGCCTGCTGTGCCTGCATGCTTACCTTCAGGTATAAAAATAAGGGGTTGCTTATCTTAAGACTGAGATGAGGAGAATTTATTTCTCTCGGAGATGTTACCATCATCCCAGTTGTTGTTGTAAATGAACAGGATGATCCCAGACTGAGACCCTGGCTCAAAGGACCTGGTTCTGAAAGACGTGCTGGTTAGGGTGCACTGGCCGTACCTGAACAGGCACCAGAGTGTGACGACTAGGGGATTTTCACAGTGACTTAATTGCAGTGTTAATGTAAGCCTACTTTTGACACTGATAAATAAATTTTAACTTAAAAAACCATAACTTTTACATTTTTATGAAATGTGAAGGAATAGAGTCCATAGGATCCATAACACCATAAGACACAGGAGCAGAATGAGGCCACTCGGCCCATCGAGTCTGCTCCGCCATTTTATTACGGCTGATATTTTTCTCATCCCCATTCTCCTGCCTTTTCCCCATAACCCCTGATCCCCTTATTCATCAAGAACCTATCTATCTCTGTCTTAAAGACACTCAATGACCTGGTCTCCACAGCCTTCTGCGGCAAAGTGTTCCACAGATTCACCACTCTCTGGCTGAAGAAATTCCTCCTCATCTCTGTTTTAAAGGATCGTCCCTTTAGCCTGAGGTTGTGCCCTCTGGTTCTAGTTTTTCCTACTAATGGAAACATCCTCTCCACGTCCACTCTATCCAGGCCTCGCAGTATTCTGTAAGTTTCAATAAGATCCCCCCTCATCTTTCTAAACTCCAACGAGTACAGACCCAGAGTCCTCAACCTTTCCTCATACGACAAGCTCTTCATTCCAGGGATCATTCTTATGAACCTCCTCTGGACCCTTTCCAAGGCCAACACATCCTTCCTTAGATACGGGATCATTAATTAGTTTTAACAACAAGAGAAAGCATTTATGAAACATAAAATGTTGGATTATGATACAAAATCCCTTTATCCCCTTCTTGCCTTTACAAATGCAGACAGATTTTAAGATTAACATGGATTGCAAAGTACATCTTAAAATACAAGGGTCTCAGTAACATAAAGTCCCTTTAAGCACACAGATTGGCTGTGGTCAAATGCACATCACTCTGAACCCAGGTTAGTGTCTGTGGATTTCTCCTCAGAATCCCCCCAGATGATTGTCACGTGAGATGTTTCCAAACTCCACTCCCAAAATCACACTTTAAAATCTTCTCTCTCCATAATGTTTTCCATTAGCAGTTTGCATTCCATAATCCAGTCCAGGTTTTACAAATGACTCATTTAAACAAAGCTTCCACTCCTCTTTTAAGAGTGAATCCAGTATCCAGGTTTTACACTACTCCCTTCAAACTTTCTTTGTCTTCACTGCTGCACAAACTGTTCACAATTGCTGTAACTCTCGATTCCCAGACTACTAAAAGCAGCAACGTTTCATTTACCTCCGAAGTCTGCTTTCCCACTTAAAAAACTGATGACTACAATTGTCTCTTTAACTCACAACATTTTGATTTGATTTGATTTGATTTATTATTGTCACATGTATTAACACACAGTGAAAAGTATTGTTTCTTGCGCACTATACAGACAAAGCATACCGTTCATAGAGAAGGAAAGGAGAGAGTGCAGAATGTAGTGTTACAGTCATAGCTAGGGGTGTAGAGAAAGATCAACTTAATGTGAGGTAGGTCCATTCAAAAGTCTGACAGCAGCAGGGAAGAAGCTGTTCTTGAGTCGGTTGGTACGCGACCTCAGACTTTTGTATCTTTTTCCCAAAGGAAGAAGGTGGAAGAGAGAATGTCCGGGATGCGTGGGGTCCTTAATTGTGCTGGCTGCTTTGCCGAGACAGCGGGAAGTGTAGACAGAGTCAATGGATGGGAGGCTGGTTTGCGTGATGGATTGGGCTACATTCACAACCTTTTGTAGTTCCTTGCGGTCTTGGGCAGAGCAGGAGCCCATACCAAGCTGTGATACAACCAGAAAGGATGCTTTCTATGGTGCATCTGTAAAAGTTGGTGAGAGCCGTAGCTGACATGCCAAATTTCCTTAGTCTTCTGAGAAAGTAGAGGCGTTGGTGGGCTTTCTGAACTATAGTGTCGGCATGGGGGGACCAGGACAGGTTGTTGGTGATCTGGACACCTAAAAACTTGAAGCTTTCGACCCTTTCTATTTCGTCCCCGTTGATGTAGACAGGGGCATGTTCTCCTTTACGCTTCCTGAAGTCGGTGACAATCTCCTTCATTTTGTTGACATTTTGTTTACTCTTCCTTGAATTTTTCTGAGTAATACCTTAGTCTCTGTTCACTTAACTTCATTAGTCTTAAGACATTATTTCTGTCACAGTTCCCTGGTTATCTGGACCGTAACTGGTTCTTTGCCTCTTTGCAGCTCCTGTCCTGTCCAGTCTTTCTTCTGGCAGAGATGAGAAATATTCACTCCCCAGTATCCTGTCTTCAACTGCAATATATCCAGCTAAAGCTAAAACTTATAGGCTTTTCTACCCTACCAGGCCCCCATCGCTAAGCAACCATTGCTAGTTTATTTTCTCTTTATAACCCTCTCTAAGCAAAATATAATCACAGTTTTCACTTAACCAACCCCCACACATGCAGGCACCTTTGTCCAGTATGAATCTAACTCAAGGTTTTACCCTCAGAATCATAGAATCCCTACAGAGCAGAAGGAGACCATTCGGCCCATCAAGTCTGCATCATCAACAGTCCAAAGATGTGCAGGTTAGGTGGATTTTTTAAAAATTCATTCATGGGACATGGGCGTCGCTGGCTGGTCAGCATTTATTGCCCATCCCTAGTTGCCCCTTGAGAAGGTGGTGGTGAGCTGCCTTCTTGAATCGCTGCAGTCCACGTGCCTGGGGTTGACCCACAATGCCGTTAGGGAGGGAATTCCAGGATTTTGACCCAGCGACTGCGAAGGAACGGCCGATATATTTCCAAGTCAGGATGGTGAGTGGCTTGGAGTGGAACTTGCAGGTGGTGATGTTCCCATGTATCTGCTGCCCTTGTCCTTCTAGATGGAAGTGCTCGTGGGTTTGGAAGGTGCTGTCTAAGGATCTTTGGTGAATTGCTGCAGTGCATCTTGTAGGTAGTACACACTGCTGCTACTGAGCGTCGGTGGTGGAGGGAGTGGATGTTTGTGGATGTGATGCCAGTCAAGCGGGGCTGCTTCGTCCTGGATGGTGTTGAGCTTCTTGAGTATTGGAGCTGCACCCATCCAGGCAAGTGGGGAGGATTCCATCACACTCCTGACTTGTGCCTTGTCGATGGTGGATAGGTTTTGGGCGTACTAAATTGACCCTAGTGTCAGGGGGATTTGTAGGGGAAATGCATGGGGTTGGGGGGATAGATGGGATTGTGGTCAGTGCAGACTCAATGGGCCGATTGGGATTCTATGATTCTCTATCTGAACTGTCCAGAGGCGGTGACTGACGCTGGGAAAATCTGCAACGCTGACTTGATGACCATCCATGATCAGGATGTATGACGGAGCAGCTGCGAAGGGCCGAATGGCCTCCTCCTGCTTCTAGTTTCTATGTAGGAGATCTGAACTAAAATCATGTGAAGGTGTTGCAGTTGCTAACACTCTGTAGATATTCATCACTTCACCTTGTACGGCCAAGCAATGGGCGATGTAAATAGTAGCATCTATAGGCAGCTTAATGAAAAGTACACTTGCATTAACCAACTGCACTGAGGATTGGCTGATATTCCCCATGCCTGGAAACTGCACGGTTGTACAGAACCAGGACTGATTTTATTTACAGAATTTACATTTCTTGAACTAACCCACATTGTTCTGGAGAAACGGCCCTACTTTTTCCAGAGGATTTATCAGCGATCGTGTTGAGCTTTGTTTACTCTGGGTCATAGTGTTTTTTTTAAGGTGTTGTACACTGCAGTGTGCTGTTTAAACAGACTGTGTTTGCTCAGTAAATAGACTTTACTCTGAACAAGCCAAGAGCCCGTTCACCTGCTTTATCTGCTCTGAAGAGAGCTGCTCTTTATTTATTCCTCCCTGTGGCTTGCTCAACCCAGCATTTATAGCCCATCCCTAATTGCCTCTTGGGCAGGTGGTGGTGAGCTGCCTTCTTCAACCGCAGCAGTCCACGTGGTGCGGGTACACCCACAGTGCTGTTAGGGAGGGAGTTCCAGGATTTTGACCCAGCCACAGTGAAGGAACGGCCGATATATTTCCAAGTCTGGATGGTGAGTGAGTTGGAGAGGAACCTCCAGCTGATGGTGTTTCCATGTGTCTGCTGTCCTTGTACTACTTGGCAGTAGAGGTCGCAGGTTTGGAAGGTGCTGTTGAAGGAGCTGTGGTGAGTTGCTGCAGATCATCGTGTGGACGGGTACTCACGGCTGCCACTGTGCGCTGGTGATGGAGGAAGTGAATGTTGAAGGTTGTGGATGGTTTGCCAATCAAGTGGGCTGCTTTGTCCCAGTGACTGGGCAGCTGGTTCACTGCTGGATTTGTGAGTGGTTATTCTTTGGGTGCTACAGGCTTGTAGAATCATATAGAATAATATGGAATAATATAGAATCATATCGTAACCATAGAAACCCTACAGTGCAGAAGGAGGCCATTTGGCCCATCGAGTCTGCACCGACCACAATCCCACCCAGGCCGTACCCCCACATATTTACCCACTAATCCCTCTAACCTACGCATCTCAGGACTCTAAGGGGCAATTTAGCATGGCCAATCAACCTAACCCGCACATCTTTGGACTGTGGGAGGAAACCGGAGCACCCGGAGGAAACCCACGCAGACACGGGGAGAATGTGCAAACTCCACACAGACAGTGACCCAAGCCGGGAATCGAACCCAGGTCCCTAGAGCTGTGAAGCAGCAGCGCTAACCACTGTGCTACCGTGCCACCCGACCACTGTGCTACCGTGCCACCCGACCACTGTGCTACCGTGCCGCCCGACCACTGTGCTACCGTGCCGCCCGACCACTGTGCTACCGTGCCACCCGACCACTGTGCTACCGTGCCGCCCGACCACTGTGCTACCGTGCCACCCGACCACTGTGCTACCGTGCCGCCCGACCACTGTGCTACCGTGCCACCCGACCACTGTGCTACCGTGCCGCCCGACCACTGTGCTACCGTGCCGCCCGACCACTGTGCTACCGTGCCCCCCGACCACTGTGCTACCGTGCCACCCGACCACTGTGCTACCGTGCCACCCGACCACTGTGCTACCGTGCCACCCGACCACTGTGCTACCGTGCCACCCGACCACTGTGCTACCGTGCCACCCGACCACTGTGCTACCGTGCCACCCCCACTGTGCTACCGTGCCACCCGACCACTGTGCTACCGTGCCACCCCCACTGTGCTACCGTGCCGCCCACTGTGCTACCGTGCCGCCCGACCACTGTGCTACCGTGCCACCCGACCACTGTGCTACCGTGCCACCCGACCACTGTGCTACCGTGCCACCCGACCACTGTGCTACCGTGCCACCCCCACTGTGCTACCGTGCCACCCGACCACTGTGCTACCGTGCCGCCCACTGTGCTACCGTGCCGCCCGACCACTGTGCTACCGTGCCACCCGACCACTGTGCTACCGTGCCACCCGACCACTGTGCTACCGTGCCACCCGACCACTGTGCTACCGTGCCACCCGACCACTGTGCTACCGTGCCGCCCGACCACTGTGCTACCGTGCCGCCCGACCACTGTGCTACCGTGCCACCCCCACTGTGCTACCGTGCCGCCCGACCACTGTGCTACCGTGCCGCCCGACCACTGTGCTACCGTGCCACCCGACCACTGTGCTACCGTGCCACCCCCACTGTGCTACCGTGCCACCCCCACTGTGCTACCGTGCCACCCGACCACTGTGCTACCGTGCCACCCCCACTGTGCTACCGTGCCACCCGACCACTGTGCTACCGTGCCACCCCCACTGTGCTACCGTGCCACCCCCACTGTGCTACCGTGCCGCCCACTGTGCTACCGTGCCACCCGACCACTGTGCTACCGTGCCACCCCCACTGTGCTACCGTGCCACCCCCACTGTGCTACCGTGCCGCCCGACCACTGTGCTACCGTGCCGCCCGACCACTGTGCTACCGTGCCGCCCGACCACTGTGCTACCGTGCCACCCGACCACTGTGCTACCGTGCCACCCCCACTGTGCTACCGTGCCACCCGACCACTGTGCTACCGTGCCACCCGACCACTGTGCTACCGTGCCACCCGACCACTGTGCTACCGTGCCGCCCGACCACTGTGCTACCGTGCCACCCCCACTGTGCTACCGTGCCGCCCGACCACTGTGCTACCGTGCCACCCGACCACTGTGCTACCGTGCCGCCCGACCACTGTGCTACCGTGCCACCCCCACTGTGCTACCGTTCCACCCGACCACTGTGCTACCGTGCCACCCCCACTGTGCTACCGTGCCGCCCGACCACTGTGCTACCGTGCCACCCGACCACTGTGCTACCGTGCCGCCCGACCACTGTGCTACCGTGCCACCCCCACTGTGCTACCGTTCCACCCGACCACTGTGCTACCGTGCCACCCCCACTGTGCTACCGTGCCGCCCGACCACTGTGCTACCGTGCCACCCGACCACTGTGCTACCGTGCCACCCGACCACTGTGCTACCGTGCCACCCGACCACTGTGCTACCGTGCCACCCGACCACTGTGCTACCGTGCCACCCGACCACTGTGCTACCGTGCCACCCGACCACTGTGCTACCGTGCCACCCCCACTGTGCTACCGTGCCACCCGACCACTGTGCTACCGTGCCACCCGACCACTGTGCTACCGTGCCACCCGACCACTGTGCTACCGTGCCACCCGACCACTGTGCTACCGTGCCACCCGACCACTGTGCTACCGTGCCACCCGACCACTGTGCTACCGTGCCGCCCGACCACTGTGCTACCGTGCCGCCCGACCACTGTGCTACCGTGCCACCCGACCACTGTGCTACCGTGCCACCCGACCACTGTGCTACCGTGCCACCCCCACTGTGCTACCGTGCCACCCCCACTGTGCTACCGTGCCACCCGACCACTGTGCTACCGTGCCACCCGACCACTGTGCTACCGTGCCACCCGACCACTGTGCTACCGTGCCACCCGACCACTGTGCTACCGTGCCACCCGACCACTGTGCTACCGTGCCACCCCCACTGTGCTACCGTGCCACCCGACCACTGTGCTACCGTGCCACCCGACCACTGTGCTACCGTGCCACCCCCACTGTGCTACCGTGCCACCCGACCACTGTGCTACCGTGCCACCCGACCACTGTGCTACCGTGCCACCCGACCACTGTGCTACCGTGCCACCCGACCACTGTGCTACCGTGCCACCCCCACTGTGCTACCGTGCCACCCGACCACTGTGCTACCGTGCCACCCGACCACTGTGCTACCGTGCCGCCCGACCACTGTGCTACCGTGCCACCCGACCACTGTGCTACCGTGCCGCCCGACCACTGTGCTACCGTGCCACCCGACCACTGTGCTACCGTGCCACCCGACCACTGTGCTACCGTGCCGCCCGACCACTGTGCTACCGTGCCACCCGACCACTGTGCTACCGTGCCGCCCGACCACTGTGCTACCGTGCCGCCCGACCACTGTGCTACCGTGCCACCCGACCACTGTGCTACCGTGCCACCCGACCACTGTGCTACCGTGCCACCCGACCACTGTGCTACCGTGCCACCCGACCACTGTGCTACCGTGCCACCCGACCACTGTGCTACCGTGCCACCCGACCACTGTGCTACCGTGCCACCCGACCACTGTGCTACCGTGCCACCCGACCACTGTGCTACCGTGCCACCCGACCACTGTGCTACCGTGCCACCCGACCACTGTGCTACCGTGCCACCCCCACTGTGCTACCGTGCCACCCGACCACTGTGCTACCGTGCCACCCGACCACTGTGCTACCGTGCCGCCCGACCACTGTGCTACCGTGCCACCCCCACTGTGCTACCGTGCCGCCCGACCACTGTGCTACCGTGCCACCCGACCACTGTGCTACCGTGCCGCCCGACCACTGTGCTACCGTGCCACCCCCACTGTGCTACCGTTCCACCCGACCACTGTGCTACCGTGCCACCCGACCACTGTGCTACCGTGCCACCCGACCACTGTGCTACCGTGCCACCCCCACTGTGCTACCGTGCCACCCGACCACTGTGCTACCGTGCCACCCGACCACTGTGCTACCGTGCCACCCCCACTGTGCTACCGTGCCACCCGACCACTGTGCTACCGTGCCACCCGACCACTGTGCTACCGTGCCACCCGACCACTGTGCTACCGTGCCACCCGACCACTGTGCTACCGTGCCACCCGACCACTGTGCTACCGTGCCACCCGACCACTGTGCTACCGTGCCACCCCCACTGTGCTACCGTGCCACCCGACCACTGTGCTACCGTGCCACCCGACCACTGTGCTACCGTGCCGCCCGACCACTGTGCTACCGTGCCACCCGACCACTGTGCTACCGTGCCGCCCGACCACTGTGCTACCGTGCCACCCGACCACTGTGCTACCGTGCCACCCGACCACTGTGCTACCGTGCCACCCGACCACTGTGCTACCGTGCCACCCGACCACTGTGCTACCGTGCCACCCGACCACTGTGCTACCGTGCCACCCGACCACTGTGCTACCGTGCCACCCCCACTGTGCTACCGTGCCACCCGACCACTGTGCTACCGTGCCACCCGACCACTGTGCTACCGTGCCACCCGACCACTGTGCTACCGTGCCACCCGACCACTGTGCTACCGTGCCACCCGACCACTGTGCTACCGTGCCACCCGACCACTGTGCTACCGTGCCACCCGACCACTGTGCTACCGTGCCGCCCGACCACTGTGCTACCGTGCCGCCCGACCACTGTGCTACCGTGCCACCCGACCACTGTGCTACCGTGCCACCCGACCACTGTGCTACCGTGCCACCCCCACTGTGCTACCGTGCCACCCCCACTGTGCTACCGTGCCACCCGACCACTGTGCTACCGTGCCACCCGACCACTGTGCTACCGTGCCACCCGACCACTGTGCTACCGTGCCACCCGACCACTGTGCTACCGTGCCACCCGACCACTGTGCTACCGTGCCACCCCCACTGTGCTACCGTGCCACCCGACCACTGTGCTACCGTGCCACCCGACCACTGTGCTACCGTGCCACCCCCACTGTGCTACCGTGCCACCCGACCACTGTGCTACCGTGCCACCCGACCACTGTGCTACCGTGCCACCCGACCACTGTGCTACCGTGCCACCCGACCACTGTGCTACCGTGCCACCCCCACTGTGCTACCGTGCCACCCGACCACTGTGCTACCGTGCCACCCGACCACTGTGCTACCGTGCCGCCCGACCACTGTGCTACCGTGCCACCCGACCACTGTGCTACCGTGCCGCCCGACCACTGTGCTACCGTGCCACCCGACCACTGTGCTACCGTGCCACCCGACCACTGTGCTACCGTGCCGCCCGACCACTGTGCTACCGTGCCACCCGACCACTGTGCTACCGTGCCGCCCGACCACTGTGCTACCGTGCCGCCCGACCACTGTGCTACCGTGCCACCCGACCACTGTGCTACCGTGCCACCCGACCACTGTGCTACCGTGCCACCCGACCACTGTGCTACCGTGCCACCCGACCACTGTGCTACCGTGCCACCCGACCACTGTGCTACCGTGCCACCCGACCACTGTGCTACCGTGCCACCCGACCACTGTGCTACCGTGCCACCCGACCACTGTGCTACCGTGCCGCCCGACCACTGTGCTACCGTGCCACCCGACCACTGTGCTACCGTGCCACCCGACCACTGTGCTACCGTGCCACCCGACCACTGTGCTACCGTGCCACCCCCACTGTGCTACCGTGCCACCCGACCACTGTGCTACCGTGCCACCCCCACTGTGCTACCGTGCCGCCCACTGTGCTACCGTGCCACCCGACCACTGTGCTACCGTGCCGCCCGACCACTGTGCTACCGTGCCACCCGACCACTGTGCTACCGTGCCACCCGACCACTGTGCTACCGTGCCACCCGACCACTGTGCTACCGTGCCGCCCGACCACTGTGCTACCGTGCCACCCGACCACTGTGCTACCGTGCCGCCCGACCACTGTGCTACCGTGCCGCCCGACCACTGTGCTACCGTGCCACCCCCACTGTGCTACCGTGCCGCCCGACCACTGTGCTACCGTGCCGCCCGACCACTGTGCTACCGTGCCACCCGACCACTGTGCTACCGTGCCACCCCCACTGTGCTACCGTGCCACCCCCACTGTGCTACCGTGCCACCCGACCACTGTGCTACCGTGCCGCCCCCACTGTGCTACCGTGCCACCCGACCACTGTGCTACCGTGCCGCCCCCACTGTGCTACCGTGCCACCCGACCACTGTGCTACCGTGCCGCCCGACCACTGTGCTACCGTGCCGCCCGACCACTGTGCTACCGTGCCACCCGACCACTGTGCTACCGTGCCACCCGACCACTGTGCTACCGTGCCACCCGACCACTGTGCTACCGTGCCACCCGACCACTGTGCTACCGTGCCACCCGACCACTGTGCTACCGTGCCACCCCCACTGTGCTACCGTGCCACCCGACCACTGTGCTACCGTGCCACCCGACCACTGTGCTACCGTGCCACCCCCACTGTGCTACCGTGCCACCCGACCACTGTGCTACCGTGCCACCCGACCACTGTGCTACCGTGCCACCCGACCACTGTGCTACCGTGCCACCCGACCACTGTGCTACCGTGCCACCCGACCACTGTGCTACCGTGCCACCCCCACTGTGCTACCGTGCCGCCCGACCACTGTGCTACCGTGCCACCCGACCACTGTGCTACCGTGCCACCCCCACTGTGCTACCGTGCCACCCCCACTGTGCTACCGTGCCGCCCGACCACTGTGCCACCGTGCCACCCCCACTGTGCTACCGTGCCACCCGACCACTGTGCTACCGTGCCACCCCCACTGTGCTACCGTGCCACCCGACCACTGTGCTACCGTGCCACCCCCACTGTGCTACCGTGCCACCCGACCACTGTGCTACCGTGCCACCCCCACTGTGCTACCGTGCCACCCGACCACTGTGCTACCGTGCCGCCCGACCACTGTGCTACCGTGCCACCCGACCACTGTGCTACTGTGCCACCCGACCACTGTGCTACCGTGCCGCCCGACCACTGTGCTACCGTGCCACCCGACCACTGTGCTACCGTGCCACCCCCACTGTGCTACCGTGCCACCCGACCACTGTGCTACCGTGCCACCCCCACTGTGCTACCGTGCCACCCGACCACTGTGCTACCGTGCCGCCCGACCACTGTGCTACCGTGCCACCCGACCACTGTGCTACCGTGCCACCCCCACTGTGCTACCGTGCCACCCGACCACTGTGCTACCGTGCCACCCCCACTGTGCTACCGTGCCACCCGACCACTGTGCTACCGTGCCGCCCCCACTGTGCTACCGTGCCGCCCGACCACTGTGCTACCGTGCCACCCCCACTGTGCTACCGTGCCGCCCGACCACTGTGCTACCGTGCCACCCCCACTGTGCTACCGTGCCGCCCGACCACTGTGCTACCGTGCCACCCCCACTGTGCTACCGTGCCACCCGACCACTGTGCTACCGTGCCGCCCCCACTGTGCTACCGTGCCACCCGACCACTGTGCTACCGTGCCACCCGACCACTGTGCTACCGTGCCACCCGACCACTGTGCTACCGTGCCACCCCCACTGTGCTACCGTGCCACCCGACCACTGTGCTACCGTGCCACCCCCACTGTGCTACCGTGCCACCCGACCACTGTGCTACCGTGCCACCCCCACTGTGCTACCGTGCCACCCGACCACTGTGCTACCGTGCCGCCCACTGTGCTACCGTGCCACCCGACCACTGTGCTACCGTGCCACCCCCACTGTGCTACCGTGCCGCCCGACCACTGTGCTACCGTGCCACCCCCACTGTGCTACCGTGCCACCCCCACTGTGCTACCGTGCCACCCGACCACTGTGCTACCGTGCCGCCCACTGTGCTACCGTTCCACCCGACCACTGTGCTACCGTGCCACCCCCACTGTGCTACCGTGCCGCCCGACCACTGTGCTACCGTGCCACCCCCACTGTGCTACCGTGCCACCCCCACTGTGCTACCGTGCCACCCCCACTGTGCTACCGTGCCACCCCCACTGTGCTACCGTGCCGCCCCCACTGTGCTACCGTGCCACCCGACCACTGTGCTACCGTGCCACCCCCACTGTGCTACCGTGCCACCCGACCACTGTGCTACCGTGCCACCCGACCACTGTGCTACCGTGCCACCCCCACTGTGCTACCGTGCCACCCGACCACTGTGCTACCGTGCCACCCCCACTGTGCTACCGTGCCACCCCCACTGTGCTACCGTGCCACCGCCATATACCGTGCCGCCCCCGATTATAGTGTAATTACTTATAGAATAATATAGAATCATATAGCACAGTTACTTATAGAATCATACAGTGCAGTTACTTATAGAATCACATTGGGTCTGTGGAGTACTGGTTCAGTGACAATACCACTGCATCACCGCCTCTCTAAGTATCCCATCCAACTGCTTCCCCTCCCCTCCAGTCCCTCCCCATGCCCCTGTCCGGTACGCAGCCTCTCTCCTGATCCAGTTCCTCTGTGTGTGTCAGTTTTTGGATTTCTCTACAGGTAGTAGCTCGGTTCTGGGGAAGAGCGCTGTGCGATGCACTGGATGCTGTATTTTGGAGCCAGGGTTTACACGGAATCACACATGGGGACTGGGTGATTGGGCAGAGATTGGGAAGCAGAAATTAAGCGATTGTGAAAAAATGTGAGTGAAATAGCTAGATGATCACCTCTGATCTTATTCAGCTGCAGGTAGTCACGGATTCGAGCTTGAGTGATTCATTTCATTGCATTATCTTGTGTCATGCCAGTAAACAGTGTCTCTATTAAACAATGTCTGGTAAATGGTAACGCCTGGCTGATCCAGCCCGCAGGGGGGAACCACACCCCACTCACAAGCTGATACTGGCTTTTCCCTCCACACAGTCCACATCCCTTGTGAGCTTGGGTGGAACCGAGGGAGCTTTTCTCTCTCTCAAACGGAGGCGTGCCTAACCTGGAGTACCTGGGGGATTACAGGATGGGGACGCAAGGCGGGTAAATGGAATCGGCCATATCTAACCGAATGGCGGAATGGGCTGAATGGCCTCCTCCTGTCCCTGCTGCTCACTCTGGTAACTCCAGTCTCCAACACGAGACCTTAATCAACAGAAAACGTGTCGAAAAGAAGGAATAATTCAAATCATTTCCTTCTACTTATTCTCGATTAATTAATTATAGAGGATAGGAGCAGGAGGAGGCCATTCGGCCCTTCGAGCCTGCTCCGCTATTCATCACGATCATGGCTGATCATCCAACTCAATAGCGTAATCCTGCTTTCTCCCCATAACCTTTGATCCCATTCGCCCCCCAGTGCTATATCCAGCCGCCTCTTGAATACATTCAATGTTTTGGCATCAACTACTTCCTGTGGTAATGAATTCCACAGGCTCACCACTCTTTGGGTGAAGAAATGTCTCCTCATCTCCGTCCTAAATGGTCTACCCCGAATCCTCAGACTGTGACCCCTGGTTCTGGACTCCCCCCACCATCGGGAACATCCTCCCTGCATCCACCCTGTCCAGTCCTGTTAGAATTTTATAAGTCTCTATGAGATCCCCCATCATTCGTCTGAACTCCAGCGAAAACAATCCTAACCTGGTCAATCTCTCCTCATACATCAGTCCCGCCATCCCCGGGATCAGCCTGGTAAACCTTCGCTGCAGTCCCTCGAGAGCAAGAACATCCTTCCTCAGAAAAGGAGACCAAAACTGCACTCAATACTCCAGGTGTGGCCTCACCAAGGCCCTGTATAATTGCAACAACACATCCCTACTCCTGTACTCGAAACCTCTCGCAATGAAGGCCGACACACCGTTTGCCTTCCTCACCGCCTGCTGCACCTGCATGTGGTAAAGAATTCTCAAAACATTTACAGTGCAGGAGTGGGGCCCTTCAGCCCATTGCATCCACTGCTGGCCCACAATCCAATCCCACTTTCTGACCCTGGGTCGGTAGCTTTGTGGGTTACTTCACGCACAAATCCAAGTTCCAGAGAGAGTATAGCTCCCCCTTTCCCGTCCAAGCTCACAAAGGATGCGAACGGCGAAGAGACAAAAGATCTTTGGTTTAGGAAGGTGTCATGTGCCAGTCCGGGCTTGGTGGGCTGAAGGGCCTGTTCCTGGGCTGCCTTTTGTTCTTTGTATCCCATTCTGAGCAAGCTTGTTTCGCTTAGGATGATTATTGGAAGCAGCAAAGTCTTTCCAGTCCATCAATACTGGGAGGGAGTCCAGGTTTCAGAGATAAATTCGAATCATTTTGATTAGATTTGATTTATTAGTGTCACATGTGTTGGGATACAGTGATAAGTATTGTTTCTTGCGCGCTATATAGTTAAAGTTTATTTATTAGTCACAAGTAGGCTTACATTAACACTGCAATGAAGTTACTGTGAAAATCCCCTGGTCACCACACTCCGGCGCCTGTTCGGGTTACACTGAGGCAGAATTTAGCACGGCCAATGCACCCTAACCAGCACGTCTTTCAGACTGTGGGAGGAAACCGGAGCACCCGGAGGAAACCCACGCAGACACGGGGAGAACGTGCAGACTCCACACAGACAGTGACCCGAGCCGGGAATTGAACCCGGTGCTGTGAAGCAGCAGTGCCAACCCACTGTGGGAGGAAAGATCTTTGGTTTAGGAAGGCGTCATGTGCCAGTACAGGCTTGTACTCTCCCAGAGAGAGAGAGAAAGGGGCGAGAGAGAGAGCGAGAGAGCGAGAAAGAAAGGGGCAAGAGAGAGAGAGAGAGAAAGGGGCAAGAGAGAGAGAGAAAGGGGCGAGAGAGAGAGAGAGAGAAAGGGGCGAGAGAGAGCGAGAGAGAGAGAGAAAGGGGTGAGAGAGAGAGAGAGAGAGAGAAAGGGGCGAGAGAGAGCGAGAGAGAGAGAGAGAGAGAAAGGGGCGAGAGAGCGAGAGAGAGAGAGAGAAAGGGGCAAGAGAGTGAGAGAGAGAGAAAGGGGGTGAGAGAGCGAGAGAGTGAGAGAGAGAGAAAGGGGATGAGAGAGAAAGGGGCGAGAGAGCGAGAGAGAGCGAGAGAGAGAGAAAGGGGCGAGAGAGCAAGAGAGTGAGAGAGAGAGAAAGGGGGTAAGAGAGAGAGAGAGAAAGGGACGAGAGAGTGAGAGAGAGAGAAAGAGGGTGAGAGAGAGGCAGAGAGAGTGAGAGAGATAGAAAGGGGGTGAGAGAGTGTAAATGAGGGATGGATATTTGGAACAGGAAATCACAATGAACATTGTTGACAATGACAAGAATTTCCTTGAATATATTTGCTGTCGGATTTTTACACAGAAGCGGTTTCATTGAGGGGAAGTTGGGTAGATATAGGCTGACTGATGACGCGATATTTTCCCACAAGTTTTAATGCACAGGATGCTGAGAATATCTCGCCTGGTCTGAATGTTCTGGAACGCGCCCTAGTGTATTGCGCAGTTAGCCTTCAAGGTCCAGGAGTGGCTGCACCACTGACCATCCCCACAGAGAAGGAGTTCGGACTAATTGAATCAAATTTAAAATAGAAACGTGTGGTCCCCTTAAAGCTAAGCCCATTCAATTCACCCGGAGGGGGCTTCTGTCCCGTTCGAAAGGAGTTAAGAAATGGGGATAGGCCATTCGGCCCTTCGAGACTGCTCCACCATTCAATGATCTACCTGAGCTCCACCTTCCCGTACGATCCTCCTCTCGCTTTATCGCCTCAATGCCCGGAAACCTATCAAGCTCTTGAAGCGCTATCAATTAGGCAAAAGGCTACTTGTGTGCCAATACAACTGTAGGCTTTTACTCATTACAGAACTAGGAGCACATCCCAAGAGATAACCGACCCGAACTGAACAAGGGGGAGGAAACAGCCACCTTTATACTAGGTGACAAGGGGAGGAGCCGGCAGGGGATGTGTCCAGGCATGACAAACACAACAACGGTGGTCCAGACAGGACAAAGGCGTAACTGTAGTCCACCACAGCTCTGTCTTAAATATACACAACTGGGCTTCCACAGCTCGCTGGGGTAAAGAATTCCAAAGGTTCACCGCCCTCCCAGTGAAGAAATGTCTCCTCATTTCAGTGCTATGCGATCAAACCCTGACACTCTGTTTCTGCCACTCTTTGGTAAGAGCTGTGGAAATGTCCCCCCTCTTCCTAGGACACTAGGAAGTTCTGTGGAACAAGGGGACCTTGGTGTGTTTGTCCACAGATCTCTGAAGGTGGAAGGGCAATGTTAGTAGGATGGTGAAGAGGGCATAGGGGACACTCGCCTTTATCAATCGAGGCACAGATTACAAAAGCAGGGAAGTCATGTTGGAGTTGTATAGAACTTTGGTGAGGCCACAGCTGGAGCAGTGTGTGCAGTTCTGGTCGCCACATTATAGGAAGGATGTGATTGCACTGGAGGGGGTGCAGAGGAGATTCACCAGGATGCTGCCTGGGATGGAGCATTGAAGTTATGAAGAGAGGTTGGGTAGGCGTAGGCAAATAAGAGAGGGGTGGCACGGTGGCACGGTGGCTAGCGCTGCTGTCTCACAGCGCCAGGGACCCAGGTTCAATTCCCGGCTTGGATCACTGCCTGTGTGGAGTTTGCACATTCTCCCCGTGTCTGCGTGGGTTTCCTCCGGGTGCTCCGGTTTCCTCCCACAGTCCAAAGATGTGCGGGTTAGGTTGATTGGCCATGCTAAATTGACCCTGGTGTCAGGAGGGGATAGCAGGGTAAATATGCGGGGTTACGGGAATAGGGCCTGGTGGGATAGTGGTTGGCGCAGACCCGATGGGCTGAATGGCCTCCTTCTGCACTGTAGGGATTCTATGATTCTTTGACCTGATCGAGGTGTACAAGATTATGAGGGGCATGGACAGAGTGGATAAGGAGCAGCTGTTCCCCTTAGTTGAAGGGTCAGTGACGAGGGACATAGGTTCAAGGTGAGGGGCAGGAGGTTTAGGGGGGTGTGAGGAAAGACCTTTTTACCCAGAGGGTGGTGAGGGTCTGGAATGCGCTGCCTGGGAGGGTGGTGGAGGGCGGGATGCCTCACATCCTTTAAAATGTATCTGGATGAGAACTTGGCGCATCATAACATTCAGGGCTATGGGCCAAGTGCTGGCAGATGGGATTGGGTGGGAGGTCAGGTGTTTCTCACGTGTCAGTGCAGATTCAAAGGGCCGAATGGTTCCTCTCCTTGCACTGTCTGATTCTCTGATTCCTGGAGGGACGTGTGCAGGAGGAGTTACAGGTTTGGACTATGTAGAAAGAGGGTCATTAACAAAACTGACTAAACACTTCTAAATGAGCACTGAGTTTCTGGTGGCAATCTGTCTGGGTAAAGCTCTGTGTGGGTTGCCCTCCTGTGTTGAATATCAAAGCCTTCTTGATGCAGTCATTATAGACCGACAATGTAATCCAATGCAGCAATCCTCCAATCAACACAGCACTCTCAAAGAAAATCTTTTTAAATGATGTAATTAACAGTGGCAAGCCTTGTGAAATCGGAAACCTCTGTCAGCATCACGTTTTCAGCAAATTGCACCTTTCCATTCAGAATTAGCCTGTGGAACGGGATAATGCGGTTGGGGCTAGGAGAATTCCTGTAGCCTGTAAGAGGTTCCTGTAAGCCTGTGGGGTCTGTAGCCT